>NC_069500.1:107958599-108206099 GCF_027579735.1 Bombina bombina | reverse complement strand
ACCAGTTTACAGCAACCCTGGAGACTTGGCCAGTGAGTCTAATTAGTAAGCAATGCTACAAAATTTGCTGAAAAATTCCAGAATCCTGCAGGGGCAGCACTACAATTGGTGCAGCAGGTGCAGTGGCACCAGGGTCCAAGTGCTGGGGGAGGGGCTAAGCAGCCAGTCTATACATAGACATGTCCAGAATGTGTACATCCCAATGCAGGGGAGTCTTTTATCTATATCTATCTATCTATCTATCTATCATATATTCTCAAAGTCATTATACAGAACAGAATGCATATTACTATTGCTAACTACTTAGTTACCTTTAGGGGGCCCAACATTTTTTTTGCACCAGGGCCCTCTTTTCAGTAGGTCTTCTACTGGAATCTTGTATATTCAAAATTACTGCTGCTTACCCCTAGCTTGTGCATAATCCCTGAAAAAACACACATTCAAAGCAGTCAAAAGCAAAACCTCTTTGGATGCTACATAGTCCAAACATATCCCATAGTCTAATTTTAATAGATTTTCAATATTATTGTCATTACTTGTCCTCTCTTTTAGAAGAAACTGAAACTCACATTATTGTATGTTTTTGTTTTCAGAATATACCTTTTGGTTCCACCCCTAAGCTTATCCCCCTCCAGAACCTTATAGCTTTTGAACAAAGTTTGAGAACTAAAAGTCTACGCGGCACAGCAGAAGGAGCACTGCAATTGCTAAAAGCAAACATTGAACCATTTGAAGAAGTCAAGCCTATGGATAGCATAAAAAGGTGTGTCATAAACACAACATTATAATATTATTGCAACAGCCTCAATGTGTAGTAGTCGTTCTTGGCAGACAGTGGTCATTCATTATAAATTTAAGTAAAAATATATTTGTTTTAGACAGAACTTATTGTACTACAAATATCCTACATAGGGCTAGATTACAAGTGGAGCACTAAATTATCATGCCGCAAATAGGCAAATTTGCCCGTTTGCAGCCACGCAGATCTCTGGTTAATTTTTTATGAATGTGCCCCAAATGCCCCCAAAATACAGTGTAGTGTATTTTATTAAAAAATAAAGATAGTAGCATGTTTGTTTTTAATAAAATAACTGCACAAGGCAGTATTTTGAGGGTAAAGTTGGCAGGAGTGTGGGGTGTTATGCATTTTGGACTATATACACATATACGGCTAGATTACGAGTTTTGCGTTAGAGGCTATGCGGTGCTAATGAGCAGTTTTCTCTCACCGCTCACTTACCTACAGCGCTGGTATTACGGGTTTTTACAAACCCGGCGTTAAAAGGCAAGAAGTGAGCGTTGAGCAAAATTTTGCTCATTACCGCACTCCAATACCAGCGCTGCTTAAGTCAGCGGTGAGCTGGTCGTACGTGCTTGTGCACGATTTCCCCATAGGAATCAACGGGGAGAGCCAGCTGAGAAAAAGTCTAACACCTGCAAAAAAGCAGCGTAAAACTCAGTAACGCAGCCCCATTGATTCCTATAGGGAAACACATTTTATGTTAACACCTAGCACCCTAACATAAACCCCGAGTCTAAACACCCCTAATCTTACACTTATTATCCCCTAATCTGCTGCCCCCGACATCGCTGACACCTACATTATAATTATTAACCCCTAATCTGCCGCTCCGGACACCGCCGCCACCTACATTATACTTATGAACCCCTAATCTGCTGCCCCCAATGTCGCCGCAACCTACCTACACTTATCACTTATTAACCCCTAATCTGCTGCCCCCAACGTCGCCGCCACTATAATAAGCATATTAACCCCTAAACCACCGCACTCCCGCCTTGCAAACATTAGTTAAATATTATTAAGCCCTAATCTGCCGTAGTTATTAACTATTTAATAACTACCTAGCTAAAATAAATACAAAAATACCTGTGAAATAAAACCTAACCCAAGTTACACTAACACCTAACACTACACTATAATTAAATAAATTACCTAAATTAACAACAATTAAATCAGTTAAATTAAATGAGCTAAAGTACAAAAAAAACAAAACACTAAATTACAGATAATAATAATAAACAAATTACAAGATATTTAAACTAATTACACCTAATCTAATAGCCCTATCAAAATAAAAAAAACCCTATCCTAAACTAAACTACCAATAGCCCTTAAAAGGGCCTTTTGCAGGGCATTGCCCCAAAGTAATCAGCTCTTTTACCTGTAAAAAAAAAAATACAAACAACCCCCCCAACAGTAAAACCCACCACCCACACAACCAACCCCGCAAATAAAATACTATCTAAAAAAACCTAAGCTCCCCATTGCCCTGAAAAGGGCGTTTGGATGGGAATTGCCCTTAAAAGGGCAGTTAGCTCTTTTGCGGCCCAAACTCTAACCTAAAAATAAAACCCACCCAATATACCCTTAAAAAACCTAACACTAACCCCCTGAAGATCGACTTACCTTGAGAAGTCTTCATCCAAGCTGGGCCAAAGTCCTCAACGAAGCCGGGAGAAGTCTTTAACCAAGCCGGGCGAAGTGGTCCTCCAGACGGGCAGAATGCTTCATCCAGACGGCATCTTCTATCTTCATCCATCCGGCGCGGAACGGGTCCATCTTCAAGACATCCGACGCAGAGCATCCTCTTCATCCGACAACTACCCGACGAATGAAGGTTTCTTTAAATGACGTTATCCAAGATGGCGTCCCTTAGAGTCCGATTGGCTGATAGAATTCTATCAGCCAATCGAAATTAAGGTAGAAAAAATCCTATTGGCTGGTGCAATCAGCCAATAGGATTGAAGTTCAATCTTATTGGCTGATTCAGTCAGCCAATAGGATTGAGCTTGCATTCTATTGGCTTTTTTTTCTACCTTAATTCCGATTGGCTGATAGAATTCTATCAGCCAATCGGAATCTAAGGGACGCCATCTTGAATGACGTCGCTTTAACCTTCATTCGTCGGGTAATCGTCTGATGAAGAGGATGCGCCGCGTCGAATGTCTTGATGATGGACCCGCTCCGTGCCGGATGGATGAAGATAGAAGATGCCGTCTGGATTAAGACTTCTGCCTGTCTGTCCCGGCTTCGATGAGGACTTCGGCCCGGCTTGGATGAAGAACTCTCTCGGTAAGTCGACCTTCAGGGGGTTAGTGTTAGGTTTTTATAAGGGTGTATTGGGTGGGTTTTATTTTTAGGTTAGGGTTTGGGCCGCAAAAGAGCTTACTGCACTTTTAAGGGCAATGCCCATCCAAATGCCCTTTTCAGGGCAATGGGGAGCTTAGGTTTTTTTAGATAGGATTTTTTATTTGGGGGGTTGGTTGTGTGGGTGGTGTTTTTTTTATTTTTTTTATTTTAAATTTTTTATTGAGAAAATAAGAAAATGCATACAAATAAGTGGTGAGGGTACATGTTATACTTTGCAATATTATGTTAATTCTGGTACAATCCCTCAGAAATGATAAAGTCCTCATTTTTCCCCCAAACTATAACAGTGTTGGTCGCTCTTGGACCAGATGTAAATTCAATATACAAACATGGGGTATTATAGAGCACTGGTGTAAACAAACAGAAGAAAAGAGAAAAAAAGATTGCATTGTTCTAAATACATGTTGAATAATAAACTAAAAAATAACAATGCTAGAGCTACAGCTAGACGCATCTATAATATTTCTTACATTTCTACTTGTGACAGGTTTTCTATTGAAAATTATACTCTATAAGTATTAGATGATCGGTACTTGACATCTATAGTCCCTAACCCCCTGCGTCAAAATGAAATGGAGTTTAAGGTTGGCTGAAATACAAGAGTTAAGTTCTGAAACCAGGACTTCTAACTATTTGGTTACCATTTCATGAAATAGACTATTTCATATGGAATGTATTATAGGTCTTATAATGCGCTTAATATAGTGCGGGGGCTTGGGCCAACATAAATAGTTAACTAAATGCATTCAGGGCGGCATAGGGCAGTTTCTCTTCTGTGGTATCATGCTAGTCTTTTTTACAGCAGTTCCGGTCGCAAACTGCTAGATCCAAAGACAAAGTTATGTGGACCCTAAATTATATCAGCCAAACCCTGTTAACATATATTTATAGGATATGGGACATATTAACCTGAGCATGTAATGACGCATTAGTATAGTACTATAAAGACAGGATTCACTATGGTGCTCAGCATATATACACATCTCTATCTGCAATGTCAGAATATTTAACAAACAGAAATATTATATAGAACATTATAATGTTGCAACAACAAAAAAAGAGAAAAAAACAAGAACATCAACCATTCTGTGTAAATAAGTTTGATTCTACTACTGTATTCGAGTCTTTTACTACTTTCTGTTGACAGCTTGTACTGCAGAATGACCTTATCCCTTAACCCCAAGATTTTGTGAGCATAACAATGCGTGCTTTAGTAAAGTCCTGGTGATCTTGTGTCGCAGCGATAAGAAAGGCAGTCCAATATGATACAAGGAGCGACTGGCGTGTACGTTTAGGTCGAATGAAGTTGCCTGGTATGAGTAAGTTTCTGTTTTTAACAAAGGCAATTTCCAGCAAGTGACTTTTAAAATCAAGGCGGTTTAGGGAGGCTGCCAGCTTTGAAGACATGCTCTCAACCGACTCAGGTTTCCAGGCCCCCCCCAAAACCCCACCGGACCGAGACCGGTGGTATGGATGTCATCGTCTGCCGGAGCCTCTTCGCTATGTTGGGTGAAGCAGATTTCACTTGTATCGCTGGGCCTCTCCCCTCTGAGATTTGTGGGCTGCTCGACCTCTCCCCGTTTGCCCTATTGTATTGTAGGTTAATCGGTGGGGTAACATCAGTGTCGATACACATCTTCCGCAGCTCCGGCCTCTCTGGTCGTGACTTCAGGGCTCTGTAGTTAGTTGTCAAGGAGCCGTGCATAAGCAATGGGTCTTGCGGGGCTTTTTCAATTAGTCGTAGGCAGAGCTCTTCAAATTTGCGCCAATGTGAATTGTTAAAGATGTCCCAAGTGTCAGCTTCCTCCGCAGCAGCCATTTTAGATACAAGGTGACGCAGCAGGTTCCACCACTTATTCGAATGATGCTATATACTTAAGTCCGTCTCTTAGGTCTGTCAAAGATTAATGATAATAATGCAAAGACTCGGTTTAGTTATTTGAAGTATATAGCACTTATTCGAATGATGCTATATACTTAAGTCCGTCTCTTAGGTCTGTCAAAGATTAATGATAATAATGCAAAGACTCGGTTTAGTTATTTGAAGTGTCCAACTGCAGCTAAATACCTCGGACTTCCGAGGGGGGTGGCGCTGCCTATTAGGTGCCGCCGCACTAGGCCTCTATAGTCTGATTTCGTGCTGCAGCTTCACAAATACAGCGTAATTTTGGTGATGTAGCGTGCTATTAAACAGTAGTTCAATGCCGGATGCTAATTTGAGTAATTAGCTGTAAAAGGGTTCTCTGAATCGGCGGATTAGGAGAAATTCAGCTGGAGCTCCAAAAAGTGTGACCGATCCGATCACTGTTCAGACACGCCCCATCGTGTGGGTGGTGGGTTTTACTGTTGGGGGGGGGGTTGTTTGTATGTTTTTTTACAGGTAAAAGAGCCGATTACTATTACTTTGGGACAATGCCCCGCAAAAGGCCCTTTTAAGGGCTATTGGTAGTTTAGTTTAGGCTAGGGGTTTTTTTTATTTTGGGGGGGCTTTTTTATTTTCATAGGGCTATCAGATTAGGTGTAATTAGTTTAAATATCTTGTAATTTGTTTTTTATTTTCTGTAATTTAGTGGGGGGATTTTTTTGTACTTTAGCTAATTTAATAATTTAATTGTTGTTAATTTAGTTTAATTATAGTGTAGTGTTAGGTGTTAGTGTAACTTAGGTTAGGTTTTATTTTACAGGTACTTTTGTATTTATTTTAGCTAGGTAGTTATTAAATAGTTAATAACTATTTAATAACTATTCTACCTAGTTAAAATAAATACAAACTTGCCTGTAAAATAAAAATAAACCCTAAGCTAGATACAATGTAACTATTAGTTATATTGTAGCTAGCTTAGGGTTTATTTTATAGGTAAGTATTTAGTTTTAAATAGGAATAATTCAGTTAATGATAGGAATTTTTAGTTAGATTTCTTTTAATTATATTTAAGTTAGGGTGTGTTAGGGTTAGGGTTGGACTTAGATTTAGGGGTTAATAACTTTAATATAGTGGTGGCGACGTTGGGGGTGGCAGATTAGGGGTTAATAAATGTAGGTAGGTGGCGGCGATGTTAGGGACGGCAAATTAGGGGTTAATAATATTTAACGAATGTTTGCGAGGCGGGAGTGCTGCGGTTTAGGGGTTAATATGTTTATTATAGTGGCGATGACGTTGGGGGCGGCAGATTAGGGGTTAATAAATATTATGTAGGTGTTGGCGATATTGGGGGCAGCAGATTAGGGGTTCATAAATATAATGTAGGTGGCGGCGGTGTCCGGAGCAGCAGATTAGGGGTTAAATATTTTATTTTAGTATTTGCGATGCGGGAGGGCCTCGGTTTAGGGGTTAATAGGTAGTTTATGGGTGTTAGTGTGCTTTTTAGCACTTTAGTTATGTTTTATGTTACGGCGTAGTACCATAAAACTCTTAAAGGGACACTGAACCCAGATTTTTTATTTTGTGATTCAGATAGAGCATGCAATTTTAAGCAACTTTCTAATTTACTCCTATTATCAAATGTTCTTCATTCTCTTGGTATCTTTATTTGAAATGCAAGAATGTAAGTTTAGATGCCGGCCCATTTTTGGTGAACAACCTGGGTTGTTCTTGCTAATTGGTGGATAAATTCATCCACCAATGAACAAGTGCTTTCCAAGGTTCTGAACCAAACAAATAGCTGCCTTCCTTTTCAAATAAAGATAGCAAGAGAAAGAAGAGAAAATGATAATAGGAGTAAATTAGAAAGTTGCTTAAAATTGCATGCTCTATCTGAATCACGAAAGAAAAAATTTGGGTTCAGTGTCCCTTTAACTACTGACTTTTAAATGCGTTAGTACTCTTGAATGGGTAGGGTGTACCGCTCACTTTTTGGCCTCCCAGGACAGACTCGTAATACCAGCACTATGGAAGTCCCATAGAAAAAAGATTTTACGAAGTTTACGTAAGTCGTTTTGCGGTAAGGCCAAAGAAGTGTGCGGTGCTCCTACACCTTCAAGACTCGTAATAGCAGCGGTAGTGAAAAAGCATCGTTAGGACCTGTTAACGCTGCTTTTTCAGCCTAACGCACAACTCGCAATCTAGCCGATAGTTATGTGTAAATATGTGTATATGCATATATTAACACATACACACACATACACACACATACACACACACACACACACACACACACACACACACACACATATATATAATCATATACATTTATAGTTGCTGCCATCTCTGCGCTATTTACCCCTTTTGCTGTGCTTAAGTTCTGATGCCGTCTCTGCCGGAATGAGAATATAGAAATGGGCCCAGCACTCACCATCCAATTAAGGGTGCACGCTACAGGGGTTTCTGCACTAACCCCCAAAGGTAGACAATATTGTAGAAAAGAGCAGCAGCACCACACTTTATGAACTTTTAACTGCTTTTAATGATGAAACATACAGGAAAGCAACGACGTTTCGGTCATCAACTGACCTTAATCATGTTGTATACAGAAGTAGCTAGACACACTGCTTAAATAGCTATATGGGGAGGGGTCACAAATACCTGTGTGGGTGTACACCCATATAGTTAACTCTTTCATATATCAAACACAGTATTGTTTTCAAACTCCCTCTAGTGGATAAAGATACTTCATTCTAAATTTCTATAGTGACCTATAAGACAAAACATAAATATGTATATATTATAAAAACATCAATTTACAATAATTAAACATTGCAAAAAGAAAATATTGCAGCACCAATAAATTTACATAATTACCACATTTATACCAATATATCCAGATAGCATATTACTACAGTATATTCACAATGTTACTTGCCAGTCTATTTCCTTATTCATTCCTAGAGGGGCAAGAGCTTGTAATGTATAAATCCAGAATGTCTCTCTGCTTTTAAGTATGGATTGTCTATCACCACCTCTCCTAGGCCTCTTGATCTGTTCTATGACCTGGAATCTCAGTTGGGAGATGGTATGACCTGCCTGCAAGAAATGGTTAGAGACTGGAGCGTCCCTATTCCCACATCTTATATTGGATTTGTGTTCTACAATCCTGTCCCTTACCCTATGTGTAGACTCACCTATATAAATCTTTGAGCATGGACACTTAATTAAATAAATCACATACTCTGAGTTACATGTAAAGTAACCAGGGATTTTAAATTTCTTGCTGGTCAGGGGATGCAAGAAACAG
Organism: Bombina bombina; assembly: GCF_027579735.1. Classification (NCBI taxonomy): domain Eukaryota; kingdom Metazoa; phylum Chordata; class Amphibia; order Anura; family Bombinatoridae; genus Bombina; species Bombina bombina. Next base: position 108,197,756 of record NC_069500.1, on the reverse strand, counting down.
TTACCTCTAATTACATTATTGCAATTACAACACCCTAAGCATGGGAAACAGCCTAATTTCGGTGTTGATATATATGTTTGTGTCTGTTTCTTACCTGGGCCTAAATCTGCTCTTACTAATTTGTCCCTTAGGTTTTGACACCTTCTATAGGCTGGCATGGGTGGTAATTCAAAATCTTTAATTTGAGGGTTAAGGTCTTTAATAACAGACCAGTGTTTCCTGATAATATTATTAATATTCTTACTAAGAGGGTTGAATTGTGAGACAAAAACCATACGCTTATTGTCTTTTTTCTGTTTTACATTGCCTCACAGGATAGAATGTCTAGGAATTTCACTGACTTCTTCTATCTGTTTCTGGATGAGTTGTTTGGGAAAACCTCTCTCAATAAACAGTTTACCCATTTCTAATAATCTGGTATGGGCTGTGTTGTCATCTGAAACTATTTTCTTGACCCTCAGGAGTTGGCTCCTAGGAAGGCTATTGATCAAATGGGGGGATGGGCACTTTCATACCTTAGGAGACTGTTTCTGTCACTCTCTTTCCTATATAGGTCAATTTTTAATGTCCTCCCATCTTTGATTACCTTAGTGTCTAGGAAAGCCACTGACTCCTCACTGAAGGTCAACTTAAACTTAATGTGTCTAGTAGATACATTTAAATCAGCCACAAATTTCTGTAAGGAGTCAATGTCGCCCCCCCATATGCCAAACACATCATCGATATATCTGAACCAACACAGTCCATATTGTTGAAATAACTGGTTAGTGTATACAAATCTCTCCTCATATACATTCATAAAGATGTTGGCATATGTGGGGGCGACATTTGACCCCATCGCAGTACCTTGACATTGTAGGTAAAATTGATCCTGAAAAAGGAAAAAATTGCAGTAGAGGATGAGTTGTAATAATCCTAAAATAAATTCACAATGAATGTTAGAAAATCTATCATTACTCTGGATAGCCTGTCTGACAGCCCCTAAGCCACTTGTATGTGTAATGGATGTGTAAAGGCTATTTACATCGAGGGTAAAAAGGATATATTTCTCACTTGACATACTTAATTCTTCTAGTTTCACAAGAAAATCACCTGTGTCCTTAATATAGGACATAGATTCCATAGCTAGTGGTCTAAGTAACTTGTCAAGATATTTGGATACATTTGTCATGATTGAATTAGTGCTGGCAACAATCGGACGGCCAGGGGGAGCCTCTCTGTTCTTATGTATTTTGGGTAATGTATAGAATACAGGTGTAACAAACTCTTTAATCAACAGAAATTTTTGTTCTTTTTCAGTTATTACCCCATTACATATTGCTTTATTGATGTATTGAGTCAACTCATGTTGTACTTCAAATGTTGGGTCCCTGTCTAGTAATCTATACACTGTATTATCTTGTAGTTGACCCCTAATCTCTTGAACATAGTATTTCTTATCAAGAATAACGGTGGCCCCGCCCTTATCCGCTGGCTTGCAAATAATCTCGTTATTATTTTTCAAACTTAGTAGTGCCTCATTTTCAGATCTAGAGAAATTACTCTGTAGAGTTTTCCTGTCCCTATCCGTGACTAGCTGTTTATGTTTAAGTACATCTATGTCCCTCAAAACTAACTGTATAAAAGTTTCTATGCTGTTATGCACCTGAGGATTAAAGTTACTTTTACATCTAAGACCCAAATTTTTAAGAGACAAAGGTTTATCACCATACTCCAAGTCCGCATTAATATTATCTCCTTGAACAGCCTGTGATTGTCCAAAATATGCCTTTAATTTAATATTGCGGAATAAAGTATGTAGTTCCCTTTGTAGCTGAAAAAAGTCACATCTTGGTATGGGACAAAATGACAGTCCTTTGTTGACTACCTGTTTCTCTAAGTCTGTAAAAGTATGTTTAGAGATATTCACCATCAGTTCCGCTTGGTCTTGTTCCGTGACGTTCTCTGTGGCCTGGCTTCTTTCGTTTTGGTATCCATTGATTTTCCGGCGGTGTTTCTGACCGCCCCTACGTCTCCTTCGGAGTCCCCCGACGTGTCACTTGTGGATGACGTGGAGGATGCGCCCGTGTCGCGCATCCGACGTTGCCGTCTCCAATTGGTCGACCCTTGTCGCCTCCTATCGTCGTAATTGGGATCCGTCGCCCATCGATACACCATACCACTGCGATAATCATCTTCGTCCCTCTGGAACTTTTGGCGTTTTCGTGCCTCGATGACCTTCTTCATTTCTGCAATATTACTGTTCACAGATTGCAGTAATTTATCCATATCTTCAGCCGTCATCATCGCTTTCAATGCCGTTTCCAGGCGTGATAATTCCTCTTTCTGCGTGTCAAGGTCCCGCTGTAGATAATCCACTGTGAGTACCAGGAGATCAAAAGAACATTTATTCAGAATATAGGTGAACTTTTCACAATATTCCTTGTTGTCACGCATGCCGGAATCAGAACGAGGCTCCCATTGGAACCTATTGAAGTGCGCTCTCGCAATGCTTTCCATCAACTCAAATGCGAACACAGTGTAGGGCAAATATCGCTTTAAAGAAAGCGATATGTAGCAATCCACTTGTAATCTGGCCCTAAAGGGGAGGCAAACAGACATGTCAGAGATTTAAAGGGACATTCCAGCCGAAATTGGAATCCACATGATGCATTTCAGTTTTGAATAAAAGCATTTTTGTAATATACATGTATTAGCAAAAATGCTTCTAATAAAATATATAGCTGTTTCAAACGTGTATTTAAGTATGCACTGTGCACTAGAATTTTAAACACAGCACTTGCTCAGAGAACCTAATGTGCTTTTCATCTGGTAATGATTCAATTAGATAATTGCTGACATGATACAAGCCCCACTGTTGCTCTGAGCAGCTGCATTATTTAGAATGCTGGTGCACTGAGAATATCAAGTTATGCTTCACATGCACATGCAAAGAAAAATGTTAACACTAAAACAGTGATAGCTTTTACTAGAAGCATTTTTATCAATACAGGTATATTGCAAATATGTTTGTATTCAAAGATGTGATTCATCTATGTGCATTTAAATTTTGACCAGAATGTCCCTTTAATGAAATTATTTATACATGTAAACAGTAGAAGAATATGTGTAAGAAATAATTTAACATAAAAGTAATGATTGGGAGGACAATGACTGGATTTCTGTAGTGATTCTGTAAAATTAGACTGCAGTGAGCGAGAGTTGAAAGGTATATACGTTTTTTTGTCTGGTGCTACTTTTTGTGATACAATTGTATGTTCTTGGCTTAGTTCTCTTTACTTCTGAAGACTATTAGAAAGGTGATTTACAGAACTGACTACTGAGAGTGGTTTTGTATGTGGGTTATGCAGAACTGTTTACTCACCATAATGATATTATAGCAAAAATGATTTTCTCTGATAACAGGCAAAAAAGACGAACCCACATACAGAAGCAAGAAAACAGTACTGAGAGAAAAGAGAGAAAGTCATCTGTTACATTCCGGCCTGAAGACTCCATTATTAATCCAAACAATTTTGATGAAATTATACAAATTGAGGTAAATTGATGGAAAACCGTTAAATCTGTTATCTTTTTCATAGCCCTATGTTGTGTTTAATTATTGTATACTGGATAAAGGAACATAGTAACTTTTTGCATTGCTATTAATATATTAACTTGAAACCAATAACAATAATAAGATTAAAAATAAAAAGGCTTAGCCTAATTGCATAAAAATAGTCCTATTGGTAATGATACAAAATGTCATCAAAACATTTATTTTAATTTTATTTTTTTACTCTTCACTCATGGCTAATCAGCACTAGCTTGCTGGTCAGCTATCGGAGTCTTGATTTGCGTCTGCGCACATGCTGTTTCCCTCGTCACTGCTGTATAATAAATTACACTGGCAACCATAAGCTACCGACTGTTTTTTTGCTGCATCTCTGGCAGAATTATTCTCCTTGCTAATTGCATATTCTATTACAAATAGTGGGTATTATAGGGGGAATGTAAGGTATTATATAAAAATAAAAATTATATATATAATTTCCCATTACATAGGTTATATTTAAAAACCGTATTTTGACTTTCAGAACTTTTCTTATTTGCTGTATGTATCTTGCTTTAAAAGTACTGTCCAGCCCTGAAATATCCAGCAATCATCTAGACGTGGACCCAATGCCTATTGTACTTAGTGCAGGACTTAAACGTTTCATATAAATTTGTCAGGAGCCGGGGGAGATTATATTATCAGATTTAAATCTATATAGGGACCTGTTTTCCTCAAAACATTACATATATGAATGTAAACATTTCTTCCTGTCCTAAAATTAAGCTTTAGTACTATAAATGTGTTTTTCTCTTAGACGAAAAAGCACGATGATCCTGAACTGCAGAAGAATAATGACTTCGCTATTCCAATCGGTACGTTACCTGAATTTATTTATATTTATTAATACAAAGCAATTTTAATAGTATTTTTTTTTTTTTAGAATATCACAATATAATTGTTAAGGGTTCTATCATGCGCACTTTAATGTCACATCTTCACCTCTGTGTCAAGTTTACAGTTAATAAACCACGATTATCCTCGCAGCGCTTAGCATATAGTGAAAACCCCTATAGCTCCTTGAAAAAGGGCACCTAGCTAGCCCTAGAAGAGAACAGATAAATAAAAGATGATACAAGAAGCGCTTAAACAAAGGCTAAGGGAATAACTAAAAGTTAGTTACACTTTAAAATGACACATTTAATCAAAAAACACACTTTCAATTTAACATGCATCCATAAGACCAAGTCAAACAAATAACTAAAATGTAATAGCTAAAACATATGCATATATCAAAGTAAAACCAAATAAAATCCTGAAAAAGGTTTATACTGATGTTATGTCTAAAACACGTGGTGGATATACGTGATTAATATAAAGAGTTCCAAATGGCGTGGGGTGATTGGTGATCTCCTTGTGGTGTTGTGTAGATAACTTTTAATGTGATAATATGCAAATGTGATTGACACAAAGCAAAAAACTAAAAATTGACCAAAATCCTCAAAAATGTGATCAATGTGTATAAAAATATATGAAAAAATGAGTCAAAAATATGAATAAAAAAATATAAATCAAAAAATGTTCAAAGAAAAATAATGTCCGTAAGCTGTGAGAGTAAATATTAAAGATTGATGGGGAAGATCCAGGATTAGTCAAAACTTCCCATTGCAAACCTTATCCTTAAAACCTGTAAACAAAGAAAATACAATAGTGGAATATTGCTATAAATAGTGTGAAAATATTAGAGCTAGGTTTACCATATATGTTAACGCGTTTCGGCCTTGTAATAGGCCTTTATCAAGTTTACTGTTAGTAGCCTGCTTCTGTTTTTGTACAGTTTTCATAGACTTATTATTTAAACAGGTACATTCGAATCGCTGTTGTCAGAAAACAATCCAGAGGCACCTGTTACATCGATTGCAATGTTACATTACTTGGCTTCCACTAAGAAAAAAGCTCCGGAAATTCGGGATGCCTGCACTAACACAGATACAGGTAGTCAGCTAGTTATTGTTTGTTTTTTTAACATTGATTTTGTCCTTTACCAAAATGTTAAACTTTATACCATATATTGACCCCCCAATACAAAACAGTTTTCCGTTTTTCTTTGCATCCAGAAGTTGACTGTAAAACTGCATTATGTTATGTTGCTACCTTGGTTCTTTCAAATTTTAAGCCATTTGTAGTAAGTTACAACAGGCTGTGGTTAGAATTACATAGTTTTCTGTAAAAAAAAACATGTAGTCTGTATTTTTAAGGGACATTATAATCACAAAAACTTGAAGGGATATGAAATTCAAAATTAAACTATCAATGTTCAGATAAAGCATTCAATTTTAAGAGACTTTTATTACCAAATTGACTTTGTTTCCTTGATATCCTCTGTTAATAAGCATACCTAGATTCAGCAATGCACTACTGGGATGTAGCTGGTGAATAGTGACTTTACATATAAGCCACCTGCTATTGACACACCAGATGTGGTCAGCTAGCTCCCAGTAGTGCATTGCTGTTCTGGAGCTGATTTAACTATGTGTTTAGTCCTTCTGCAGGTGTTAAACACCTAGTTAGAGCATTTTATTGTATGATTGCGTTTGCATACAATGCATTAGAGCATTTTGTTTTTGTATGTTTATGTCCCTAAGCTGCAGAGGGTCTATGACTGTATCATTACAGCAGTCTGCTCTCTGACATATGATGAGAAAAGATAATGCCAGCTGAAAGGCTACAGCGATACAGTTATAAAGCAACTGCAACTGAATATTTTTTAAATCAGTGTCCCTTTGTATAGCATGAATAGGGGGCATTATTAATCATCTCTCTAATGCTGAAGTCATATGTACTTTGAGGGAAATGAGCCAAATACTCAGACACAAATTATATTTCTTGCATTCTAATTGTATGTGTCTTGTATGATTCCCTGTAAAGCCAATGAAGCCAGCAAATCATATAAGAATACAGGAACTGCGTGTGAAGAAGTACTCCCTGATATTCCTAGCTCTGGGCTTTCTGCTGCTCCTCAGTCTGCTTCAGGTATTATCTCTGGGCTTTCTGCTGCTCCTCAGTCTGCTTCAGGTATTATCTCTGGGCTTTCTGCTGCTCCTCAGTCTGCTTCAGGTATTATCTCTGGGCTTTCTGCTGCTCCTCAGTCTGCTTCAGGTATTATCTCTGGGCTTTCTGCTGCTCCTCAGTCTGCTACAGGTATTATCTCTGGGCTTTCTGCTGCTCCTCAGTCTGCTTCAGGTATTATCTCTGGGCTTTCTGCTGCTCCTCAGTCTGCTTCAGGTATTATCTCTGGGCTTTCTGCTGCTCCTCAGTCTGCTTCAGGTATTATCTATGAACTTTCTGCTGCTCTTGGTCTGCTACAGCTCTGATCTCTGAGCTTTCTGCTGTTACTCAGTCTGCTACAGGTCTGATCTTTGTGCTTTCTGCTGCTCCTCAGTCTGCTACAGGTCTGATCTTTGTGCTTTCTGCTGCTCCTCAGTCTGCTACAGGTCTGATCTTTGTGCTTTCTGCTGCTCCTCAGTCTGCTACAGGTCTGATCTTTGTGCTTTCTGCTGCTCCTCAGTCTGCTACAGGTATTATCTCTGGGCTTTCTGCTGCTCCTCAGTCTGCTACAGGTATTATCTCTGGGCTTTCTGCTGCTCCTCAGTCTGCTTCAGGTATTATCTCTGGGCTTTCTGCTGCTCCTCAGTCTGCTTCAGGTATTATCTCTGGGCTTTCTGCTGCTCCTCAGTCTGCTTCAGGTATTATCTCTGGGCTTTCTGCTGCTCCTCAGTCTGCTTCAGGTATTATCTCTGGGCTTTCTGCTGCTCCTCAGTCTGCTTCAGGTATTATCTCTGGGCTTTCTGCTGCTCCTCAGTCTGCTTCAGGTATTATCTCTGGGCTTTCTGCTGCTCCTCAGTCTGCTTCAGGTATTATCTCTGGGCTTTCTGCTGCTCCTCAGTCTGCTTCAGGTATTATCTATGAACTTTCTGCTGCTCTTGGTCTGCTACAGGTCTGAGCTTTCTGCTGTTACTCAGTCTGCTACAGGTCTGATCTTTGTGCTTTCTGCTGCTCCTCAGTCTGCTACAGGTCTGATCTCTGAGCTTTCTGCTGCTCCTCAGTCTGCTACAGGTCTGATCTTTGTGCTTTCTGCTGCTCCTCAGTCTGCTACAGGTCTGATGTTTGTGCTTTCTGCTGCTCCTCAGTCTGCTACAGGTCTGGTCTCTGTGCTTTCTGCTGCTTTTCAGTCTGCTACAGGTCTGATCTCTGGGCTTTCTGCTGCTCCTCAGTCTGCTACAGGTCTGATCTTTGAGCTTTCTGCTGCTCCTCAGTCTGCAACAGGTCTGATCTCTGTGCTTTCTGCTGCTCCTCGGTCTGCTACAAGTCTGATCTCTGAGCTTTCTTCTGCTTTTCAGTCTGCTACAGGTCTGAACTATGAACTTTCTGCTGCTCCTCAGTCTGCTACAGGTCTGATCTATGAACTTTCTGCTGCTCCTCAGTCTGCTACAGGTCTGATCTATGAACTTTCTGCTGCTCCTCAGTCTGTTACAGGTCTGATCTCTGAGCTTTCTGCTGCTCTTGGTCTGCTATAGGTCTGATCTCGGTCTGCTATAGGTCTGATCTCTGAGCTTTCTGCTGCTCCTCTGTCTGCTACATGTTTGATCTCTGATCTTTCTGCTGCTCCTCTGTCTGCTACAGGTCTGATCTATGAACTTTCTGCTGCTCCTCAGTCTGCTACAGGTCTGATCTATGAACTTTCTGCTGCTCCTCAGTCTGTTACAGGTCTGATCTCTGAGCTTTCTGCTGCTCCTCTGTCTGCTACATGTTTGATCTCTGATCTTTCTGCTGCTCCTCTGTCTGCTACAGGTCTGATCTCCTGAGCATTCTGCTGCTTTTCAGTCTGCTAAAGGTCTGATCTCTGTGCTTTCTGCTGCTCCTCAGTCTGCTACAGGTCTGATCTCTGAGCTTTTTGTTGCTTTTCAGTCTGCTACAGGTCTGATCTCTGAGCTTTCTGCTGCTCTTCATCTGCTACAGGTCTGAGCTTTCTGCTGCTTTTCAGTCTGCTACAGGTCTGATCTCTGAGCTTTCTCCTGCTCCTCTGTCTGCTACAGGTCTGATCTCTGAGCTTTCTGCTGCTCCTCAGTCTGCTACAGGTCTGATCTATGAACTTACTGCTGCTCCTCAGTCTGCTACAGGTCTGATCTCTGTGCTTTCTGCTGCTCCTCAGTCTGCTACAGGTCTGATCTCTGTGCTTTCTGCTGCTCCTCAGTGTGCTACAGGTCTGATCTCTGAGCTTTCTGCTGCTCCTCTGTCTGCTACATGTTTGATCTCTGATCTTTCTGCTGCTCCTCTGTCTGCTACAGGTCTGATCTATGAACTTTCTGCTGCTCCTCAGTCTGCTACAGGTCTGATCTATGAACTTTCTGCTGCTCCTCAGTCTGTTACAGGTCTGATCTCTGAGCTTTCTGCTGCTCCTCTGTCTGCTACATGTTTGATCTCTGATCTTTCTGCTGCTCCTCTGTCTGCTACAGGTCTGATCTCCTGAGCATTCTGCTGCTTTTCAGTCTGCTAAAGGTCTGATCTCTGTGCTTTCTGCTGCTCCTCAGTCTGCTACAGGTCTGATCTCTGAGCTTTTTGTTGCTTTTCAGTCTGCTACAGGTCTGATCTCTGAGCTTTCTGCTGCTCTTCATCTGCTACAGGTCTGAGCTTTCTGCTGCTTTTCAGTCTGCTACAGGTCTGATCTCTGAGCTTTCTCCTGCTCCTCTGTCTGCTACAGGTCTGATCTCTGAGCTTTCTGCTGCTCCTCAGTCTGCTACAGGTCTGATCTATGAACTTACTGCTGCTCCTCAGTCTGCTACAGGTCTGATCTCTGTGCTTTCTGCTGCTCCTCAGTCTGCTACAGGTCTGATCTCTGTGCTTTCTGCTGCTCCTCAGTGTGCTACAGGTCTGATCTCTGAGCTTTCTGCTGCTCCTTAGTGTGCTACAGGTCTGATCTCTGAGCTTTCTGCTGCTCCTCAGACTGCTACAGGTCTGATCTATGAACTTTTTGCTGCTCCTCAGTCTGCTACAGGTGTGATCTATGAACTTTCTGCTGCTTCTCAGTCTGTTACAGGTCTGACCTCTGAGCTTTCTGCTGCTTTTCAGTCTGCTACAGGTCTGATCTCTGAGCTTTCTGCTGCTCTTGGTCTGCTACAGGTCTGATCTCTGAGCTTTTTGCTGCTTTTCAGTCTGCTACAGGTCTGATCTCTGAGCTTTCTGCTGCTCTTCGTCTGCTACAGGTCTGATCTCTGAGCTTTCTGCTGCTCCTCAATCTGCTACAGGTCTGATCTCTGAGCTTTCTGCTGCTCCTCAGTCTGCTACAGGTGTGATCTCTGAGCTTTCTGCTGCTCCTCAGTCTGCTACAGATCTGATCTATGAACTTTCTGCTGCTCCTCAATCTGCTACAGGTCTGATCTCTGAGCTTTCTGCTGCTCCTCAGTGTGCTACAGGTCTGATCTCTGAGCTTTCTGCTGCTCCTTAGTGTGCTACAGGTCTGATCTCTGAGCTTTCTGCTGCTCCTCAGTCTGCTACAGGTCAGATCTATGAACGTTCTGCTGCTCCTCAGTCTGCTACAGGTCTGATCTATGAACTTTCTGCTGCTCCTCAGTCTGCTACAGGTCTGATCTATGAACTTTCTGCTTCTCCTCAGTCTGCTACAGGTCTGATCTATGAACTTTCTGCTGCTTCTCAGTATGTTACAGGTCTGGCCTCTGAGCTTTCTGCTGCTTTTCAGTCTGCTACAGGTCTGATCTCTGAGCTTTCTGCTGCTCCTCAGTCTGCTACAGGTCTGATCTATGAACTTTCTGCTGCTCCTCAGTCTGCTACAGGTCTGATCTATGAACTTTCTGCTGCTCCTCAGTCTGTTACAGGTCTGATGTCTGAGCTTTCTGCTGCTCTTGGTCTGCTATAGGTCTGATCTCTGAGCTTTCTGCTGCTCCTCTGTCTGCTACAGGTCTGATCTCTGAACTTTTTGCTGCTCCTCTGTCTGCTACAGGTCTGATCTCCTGAGCATTCTGCTGCTTTTCAGTCTGCTAAAGGTCTGATCTCTGTGCTTTCTGCTGCTCCTCAGTCTGCTACAGGTCTGATCTCTGAGCATTCTGCTTCTTTTCAGTCTGCTACAGGTCTGATCTCTGTGCTTTCTGCTGCTCCTCAGTCTGCTACAGGTCTGATCTCTGAGCTTTCTGCTTCTTTTCAGTCTGCTACAGGTCTGATCTCTGAGCTTTCTGCTGCTCCTCTGTCTGCTACAGGTCTGATCTCTGAGCTTTCTCCTGCTCCTCTGTCTGCTACAGGTCTGATCTCTGAGCTTTCTCCTGCTCCTCTGTCTGCTACAGGTCTGATCTCTGAGCTGTCTGCTTTAGGTCTGATCTCTGAGCTTTCTGCTGCTCCTCTGTCTGCTACAAGTCTGATCTCTGAGCTTTCTGCTGCTTTTCAGTCTGCTACAGGTGTGATCTCTGTGCTTTCTGCTGGTCCTTTCTGCTGCTTTTCAGTCTGCTACAGGTCTGATCTCTGAGCTTTCTGCTGCTCCTCTGTCTGCTACAGGTCTGATCTCTGAGCTTTCTCCTGCTCCTCTGTCTGCTACAGGTCTGATCTCTGAGCTTTCTCCTGCTCCTCTGTCTGCTACAGGTCTGATCTCTGAGCTTTCTCCTGCTCCTCTGTCTGCTACAGGTCTGATCTCTGAGCTTTCTCCTGCTCCTCTGTCTGCTACAGGTCTGATCTCTGAGCTGTCTGCTTTAGGTCTGATCTCTGAGCTTTCTGCTGCTCCTCTGTCTGCTACAAGTCTGATCTCTGAGCTTTCTGCTGCTTTTCAGTCTGCTACAGGTCTGATCTCTGTGCTTTCTGCTGGTCCTCGGTCTGCTACAGGTCTGATCTATGAGCTTTCTTTCTGCTGCTCCTCTGTCTGCTACAGGTCTGATCTCTGTGCTTTCTACTGCTCCTCAGTCTGCGTCAGGTATTATCTATGAACTTTGTGCTGCTCCTTAGTCTGCTACAGGTCTGATCTCTGAGCTTTCTGCTGCTCCTCAGTCTGCTACAGGTGTGATCTCGGAGCTTTTTGCTGCTCCTCAGTCTGCTACAGGTCTGATCGCTGGGCTTTCTGCTGCTCCTCTGTCTGCTACAGGTCTGATCTCTGGGCTTTCTGCTGCTCCTCTGTCTGCTACAGGTCTGATCTCTGGGCTTTCTGCTGCTCCTCAGTCTGCTACAGGTCTGATCTCTGAGCTTTCTGCTGCTCCTCAGTCTGCTACAGGTCTGATCTCTGGGCTTTCTGCTGCTCCTCTGTCTGCTACAGATCTGATCTCTGTGCTTTCTGCTGCTCCTCTGTCTGCTACAGATCTGATCTCTGAGCTTTCTGCTGCTCCTCTGTCTGCTACTGGTCTGATCTCTGGGATTTCTGCTGCTCCTCGGTCTGCTACAGATCTCATCTCTGAGCTTTCTGCTTCTCCTCGGTCTGCTACAGGTGTGATCTCTGAGCTTTCTGCTGCTCCTCGGTCTGCTACAGGTGTGATCTCTGAGCTTTCTGCTGCTCTTCAGTCTGCTTCAGGTATTATCTATGAGCTTTCTGCTGCTTTGCATGTTTGATACCATAATGTGTAAGGGGGGAAGGACAATTAGATCTTTAACATAGTAAATTATCTGCTTCTGTTTTTAATGATTACCATTGTCTGTAATTTCTCCTGTTTGCTATAGTTTTTATACATTAAATAAGTAATTGTTAAAATATTTGTTGAATAGTTTAAACACATAGCTAAAGGGCTGCTTTGGGGCTGTAAGACATAGTTGATTCTTAGAAGGACACAACCGACTAGTAGCTATATGTTTACCACTGGATACTGCTCAGGAGCTGTAATAAGTTGTGGCCCCTGAGCGGGAGTTTAACTATTTGTTTAATCCCATTGTAGGCATAAAACACATAGGGCTACAGTACAAGTGGTGCACTAACATTAGCGGGCAATATTAAAATATCACAATCGCATTAACTTTTGTGTATAATACAAGTTGAAATTAAGCGCAACCACATGAGCCCATGTTAGGGCTAAATAAATAAAAACTGCATTAAACACAACATAAATAGGTTAAAATTAACCCTTAGATACTGTATATAATATCAAATAATAATTATTTATATAAATATTAAAAGGGGTAAAAGTTATATGGTATATGACAAGGTATTTGAATGGAAGGTGCTATAATGTGTATATATACATACATATACATGTGTATGTATATAATTTCCATCTAAAGTAGGGATGCACCGAAACGAAAATTCTGGACCGAAACAGATACCGAAAATTCAGGATGATCCTGGCTGAAAACCGAAACCGAAATTGTTTTTTTCTTTTTTAACTATAGTGTGTGTGTGTAGCTGAGAGAGCTTGTAGGCGGGAAAGCTCCAACAAATGGACATGGTCACTTGTACAGTAGGGTGTGATCTGCAGTGTTACACAGAACTAAATAAAGAATAATATTAGCGATGCACCAAAATTTGGGCCGCCGAAAATGTGCATCCCTAATCTAAAGGGTAGGAGAGTCCACGGCTTCATTCATTGCTGTTGGGAATTAAGAACCTGGCCACCAGGAGGAGGCAAAGACACTCCAGCCAATGACTTAAATACCTCCCCCACTTCCCTCATCCCCCAGTCATTCTTTGCCTTTCGTCACAGGAGGACGGCAGAGAAGTGCAGAAGAACGGAGTAGTCTCTTATGGAGGGTAGTACTCTTTGTAATGGGGCTGGAGTTTTAAGTAGTCTTATCAGCCTCTCAGTGAGAACCTAAATGAAAATTAGAGTCCGGAGATGCAGGGAGAGTCTTTCTGCGAAACCATCCCGACTCATATTAACAGCTCGTTACGAGTTTCGCTGCCTGCTTTCTTCGCTCAAGTCCATGGCAGAAGCAATGCTACTATCTGTCACACTTGAAGGGCCGTGTTGCTGTTCCACGGTATAGATTCCGGTAAGATCGTTTCATTTTACTTTCCTCATGAATGTATTGTATTTCAACTGTTTATCCGAGAGGCTACCACCTCGCGGGATTAACTTTGACAAAGGGTCTCAGTGAGGCTCCTATTGTAGGAGGACGGCAGAGAAGTGCAGAAGATCGGAGTAGTCTCTTATGGAGATTAGTACTGTTTGGAATGGGACTGGAGTTTTAAGTAGTCCTATCAGCCTCTCAGTGAGAGCCTGGATGAAAGTTAGAGTCCGGAGATCCAGGGAGAGTCTTTCTGCAAACCCATCCCTACTCATATTAACAGCTCCACAAGCAATCAGCATTGACGAGTTTCGCTGCCTGCTTTTTATACTCAAGCCTATGTCAGGAGCGAGGCTACTAACCTCTCACACTTGAAGGGCCGTGTTCCTGTTCCACGGAGTAGATTCTGGTAAGAAGGGGATTATTGAACAGGGGAGGGTTTACATGATATTGTTTGTGTCATTGCTGCGTTATGTGCGAGATAAGGCTCTGACAATGTGTGGAACTTTCAGGTGGCTTACGGGAGTATGGCGCAGCCCTTTTTTGGCACGTTTTCTCCTTAGGTAGGAGGGGCGGTTCCTGCCGGGCATTCCATGTGACTGGGAGTGGCTATTTATTTTCCTCTGTCCATCTACGGCGCAGGAGACAAAACAGGTTTCTCTAGTCCAGGTCATTGGAGGTGGTGAGTGCCCCGGCCACTGGAGGTTATAAAGGTGCCTAATTATTAAGTTAATCTAGTCCTTAATATCAGCGCAAGCTATGGAGGACTCGGACACGTTAGAGTGCTCACCCTCTTTATCTAGGTGTCATTCCTATGTTTATTGTGAGGAGGCTCTGGTAGATCAGCCTGCTCATCTATGTTCCACATGCCTTAATAAAGTTACGACATCTAAGGGTAAACGGATGTCTAGTACTACTAAGCCATCCCCCTCTGAGGGGTCCCTGTCCTGTGAGGTGCGTTTCCTGCACATGCAGTGCCCCAGGATCCAACCATTACTCCTGCGGGAGAGATTAGTTGGCCATCAGATTTTGCGGATCAACTGCAAACGGCGGTATCGAAAGTGATCCATGACTTACCACGTTCTGCTAAGCACAAGCGTAGGGCGTATCATGGCGGCCCGGCCCAGGGGTTGTCTACGCCCGTGGAAATTTCTGAGGCGTTATACGATGACGAGGCCCACTCCCACTCTTCGGAGGGGGCCCCTTTTGGGTCGTAGTCCATGTCATCTAAACCTCCGGCGGAGGTTTAGGATGGAAAATTTGCACTTTTTGCTGAGGCAAGTGCTTGCTACTCTGGAGGTTCCGGAACCAAAGCTTCCAGAAGAACCTGCGATTCCTAAGCTTGATATGGTATATGAGGACAGGGTGGTGCCTTCCCGGTTCCTGTTAAGATGGTAAATATTATTAAGAATGAATGGGAGCGATTAGGTTCTTCCTTTTCCCTTTCTTCCTTTAAGAAATGGTTCCCTGTCCCGGACTCTCAGCTGGAGCTGTGAGGTACTGTCCCTAAGGTGGGCTATCTCCACACTCGCGAAGCGGACAACTATTCACTTGGAGGATAGTTCATTGTTTAAAGAGCCCATGGATAAAAAGTTGGAAAACATGTTAAGGAAATTTTTGTTGTTTTAAAAGATAGATAATCCCTTAATTACCAATTCCCCAGTTTTGCATAACCAACACAGTTATAATAATACACTTTTTACCTCTGTGATTACCTTGTATCTAAGCCTTAGCAGACTGCCCCCTTATTTCAGTTCTTTTGACAGACTTGCATTTTAGCCAATCAGAGCTGTCTCCATGGTAAATTCACGTGCATGAGCTCAATGTTATCTATATGAAACACGTGAACTAATGCCCTCTAGTGGTGAAAAACTATCAAAATGCATTTAGATTAGAGGCAGCCTTCAAGGTCTAAGAAATTAGCATATGAACCTCCTAGGTTTAACTTTCAACTAAGAATACCAAGAGAACAAAGCAAAATTGGTGATAAAAGTAAATTGAAAAGTTGTTTAAAATTACATGCCCTATTTGAAACATGAAAGTTTTTAACTGTCCCTTTAAGGCGCTAAAGATCGCCAATTCTTTCATATGTGATGCCAATATGCAAATTATTCGCCTAAACGCTAAGGTGTCAGGTTTTTACATTTTAGCTCGCAGGGCTCTGTGGCTAAAGTCTTGGTCTGCGGACATGACCTCTAAGTCGAGGCTGTTGTCCCTGCCTTTTCAAGGAAAGATTCTGTTCGGTCCAGGATTAGATTCGATCATATCCACAGTTACGGGAGGCAAGGGAGCTTTCCTACCGCAGGATAAGAAGGCTAAGCCTAAGGGATCTACTTTTCGTCCCTTTCGTGCGGACATGGCCCAGCGCCAGCAGCCCGCAGCAAAAGCGGACCAGTCCAAGGGAACTTGAAAACCAGCTCATTCTTGGAACAAGTCTAAGCAGAGCAAGAAACCAGCCGAGACAAAATCATCTTGAAGGGGCTACCCCCGACCGGTCTCCGGATTAAGTAGGGGCAGATTATCTCTCTTCTCAGAAGCCTGGTTGCAGGACGTTCAGGGTCCTTGGGTCCTGGACGTTGTCGCCCATGGTTACAGGATAGGGTTCAGATCCCATCCGCCCAGGGGCAGATTCCTCCTGTTAAACCTGTCTTCAAGACCAGAAAAGAGAGAGGCCTTTCTAGAGTGTGTGAGGGATCTCTCCTCTCTCTGTGTTATCGTAACAGTACTCCAGAAAGGGGTCTAGGGTACTATTCAAATCTTTTTGTGGTTCCAAAGAAGAAGGGCACGTTCCGTCCGATTCTGGACCTAAAGTGTTTAAACAAGTTTCTGAGTGTTCCATTGTTCAAAATGGAAATGATCAGATCTATTCTGCCCCTAGTTCAAGAGGGACAGTTCATGACAACTATAGACTTGAAGGACGCTTACCTTCATGTGCCAATTCACAGGGACCACTTCAAGTTCCTGAGATTTACGTTTCTGGACCAACACTTTCAGTTTGTGGCCCTTCCCTTTGGTCTGGCGACAGCCCCAAGAGTCTTCACGAAGGTTCTGGGAGTGCTACTTGCAGTGGCCAGATCCAGAGGCATTGCTGTGGCGCCCGATCTGTATGATATCCTAGTCCAGGCGACGTTGCTCAGTCTCGCAGAGGATAATTCGATGGCACTTCTTCTTTTGCTCCAATCTCACGGTTGGAAGATCAACTCAGGAAAGAGTTCCCTGGTTCCCAGCAACAGGGTGGAGTTCCTGGGCACGATAATAGATTCTATGTCCATGAAAATATTTCTCACAGACCATCGTTGCAGGAAGAATGCGTCCTCTTGTCTTGCCCTTCAGTCCTCTTCAAGTCCCTCGGTGGCTAAGTGTATGGAGGTGATCAGACTCATGGTTTCCAGCATAGATGTCATTCCATTTGCCAGGTTCCATCTCAGACCTCTTCAATTGTGCATGTTGAGACAGTGGAACGGCAATCATTCAGATCTATCACAGCTGATATTCTTGGATGCTCGGACTCGGATCTCTCTCTCTTGGTGGTCCAACCATTACTGCGGGAGAGATTCGTTGGCCATCAGATTTTGCGGACCAACTGCAAATGGCGGTATCAAAAGTGATCCATGCCTTCTCTGGGGTTGTTCAGCTTCATCAGATTCCAGACCGACAACATTACCTCGGTGGCTTACATCAACCATCAGGGGGGGTACGAGGAGCTCCCAAGCTATGAGGGAGGTGTCTTGGATCTTGGAGTGGGCCGAGTCCCACAGCTGCTCGCTCTAAGCGATTCACATTCCAGGTGTGGACAACTGGGAAGCAGACTTTCTCAGCAGACAATTCTTCCATCCGGGGGAATGGTCTGTTCACCCCGAAGTGTTTGCAGAGATTTGTCTCAGGTGGGGAACGCCGGAGATAGATCTCATGGTGTCCAGACTCAATTGCAAGCTACCCCGATACGGGTCAAGGTCCAGGGATCCCCAGGCAGAGCTGATAGATGCCTTAGCTGTGCCTTGGGGGTTCAGCCTAGCTTACATTTTTCCACCGTTACCACTTCTACCTCGTGTAGTGGCACGCATCAAACAGTAGCGAGCTTTGGCCATTCTGATTGCTCCGTTGTGGCCGCGGAGGATGTGGTTTGCGGATCGGGTGGGGATGTGATCCTCTCCGCCGTGGAGGTTACCCTGTCGCAGGGTTCTGCTGGAACAGGCCCCCTTTCAACATCAAAATCTCGATTCTCTGAGGCTGACTACGTGGAGATTGAACGCCTAGTCTTGGCCAAGAGACGCTTTTCAGAAAGTGTGATTGATACTCTAATTCAGGCAAGGAAGCCAGTCACTCGTAGCATCTACCATAAGGTGTGGAGGACTTACTTGTCTTGGTGTGAGAAGCATGGATATTCTTGGCATAAGATGAAGGTATCCAGGATTTTGTCCTATCTCCAAGTCGGTTTAGAGAAGGGTCTTGCCGCTAGTTCCTTAAAGGGACAGATTTTGGCATTGTCAGTCTTGTTGCATAGGAGACTCGCTGAGCTCCCTGATATCCAATCCTTTGTTCAGGCTCTGTCTAGAATCAGGCCTGTCTTTAGACAGTCTGCTCCCCCATGGAGCTTAAACTTGGTCCTTAGGGTTTTGCAGAGGGTTCCGTTTGAGCCTATGCATTCCATTGACATTAAGATTCTGTCCTGGAAGGTTCTCTTCCTGTTGGCCATTGCATCGGCACGCAGAGTATCTGAACTGGCTGCCTTGCAATGTGAGCCGCCTTATCTGTTTTTTTTATTTAGATAAGGCTGAGCTTTGCACTGGTTTGGGGTTTCTTCCCAAGGTGGTGTCTAACCGTAACATCAATCAGGAAATAGTGATTCCTTCTTTGTGTCCTAACCCTTCTTCTTCTAAGGAGAGGTTACTTCATAATCTGGATGTGGTTCGTACCCTGAAGTTCTTTCTTCAGGCTTCAAAGGATTTCAGACAGTCTCTATCGCTTTTTGTGGTGTATTCAGGGAAGCGCAAGGGGCAAGAAAGCCTCTTCTACTTCTTTGTCCTTTTGGTTGAGGCGCTTGATTCGCTTGGCCTATGAGACAGCGGGACATAAGCCTCTTCAGAGGATAACGGCTCATTCAACTAGAGCTGTGGCTTCGTCTTGGGCCTTCAAGAATGAGGCCTCTATGGAGCAAATTTGTAAGGCGACTTTGAGGAGCTTGATTTGCTTGGCCTATGAGACAGTGGGTCCTCCTTACACAATTTTACTAAGTTTTGCAAATTTGACATTTTTGCTTCTGCGGAAGGTGTTTTTTGGGAGAGAGGTTTTGTAGGCTGTGTTGCCCTCAGATTAGGGTCCGCCTTTCCCTCCCGGTTTCATTCAGTTTCCTCCAGAGCTTGGGTATATGTTCCCAACAGTAATGAATGAAGCCATGGACTCTCCTCCCCTTTAGATGGAAAACATAAATTATGCTTACCTGATAATTTCATTTCTATCGAGGGGAGGAGAGTCCACGGCTCCCTCCCGTATCTCCGATGGGCGGACCTAAATTTAATTTATCTTCTGGCACCATTGATACCCTGATATTTCTCCTACTGTTCCTTGTTCCCTCAGCAGAATGACTGGGGGATGAGGGAAGTGGGGAGGTATTCAAACCTTTGGCTGGGGTGTCTTTGCCTTCTCCTGGTGGCCAGGTTCTTAATTCCCAACAGTAATGAACGAAGCCGTGGACTCTCCTCCCCTCGATGGAAATGAAATTATCATGGAAAGCATAATTTGTTTTTTCTTTGACTCTTTCTCACTCTCAGTTCTGAAAAAAACACAAATTGACCAAATACAAACTTTTAAGTCAACAACTCGCGGGAGTTATAAAGATCCTGAGCAAATGGTTTTATTGAGTCACAAAGTATTTGATTTCAGTATAATAACAAAGTAGCAACCATGTATCAAAAGGTATGACTCACCCTGCAGCTACGCGGTTCTTCCTTTGTACCGACCGCTGTGTCTGACACTCCGTTCAGTATAATCACTGGTGTGATGTATGATTGCCTTTGTAGTGAAAAGGGGAGTTCATCAGTAACGATCCATCAACAAGGACTCTACTGATGACACACAGCATAGGAGCACTGCACCTGAGTAAGAGGGGACGCTCCTCTCATGACAGCTTCAGCCTCAACAACCGCAGTACAGCGCTCAGAACCAAGGTGCCTCGACTTGCGCTGGCATAGTGTGAGTGCCGTTAGGAAACACAAGCTTTAAGGGAATACCTGTATTCACCTCCACACAGCGAATCCCAAACACTGTGGAAACGATCCTTAGAACAATACATATACGAAGGTGCAAGAAAAGGCATCCAGAAAGATAGAGTAAAACATATCACATTTGTGGTGACATAAGTAAACAGTCCAAGGCAACCATAACTCATTTCACACAGTAGCTGCACTCCAACCCGTTTCTTACCTTACAGGCAGTTCATCAGAAATGCATAGCTGTGCTCCCTCACATGTTTTATACACCATGGTAACTCAAGTTAACCCTTTAGTTAACACATCATGTGAACAAAATAAATATGTTTTAAAACCACGCGTAGGAGTCATAAAAATCACATATTACAGCAATTCAAAAGTACTCAATTTCTTAAAGTTCAGATAGATAAGAACTGCATTTTTATTAACGGAATTACATTAATAGAAACGTTGTCATGCTTAGTCAAAGGGAATAAATGCTGAACTGCAGTAATGTGACCTAGCAATATAGTGTAATAAATCAAATTATTGCTAAATTATTGGTTATATATAAATCACAATATTAGGTTAGTACAGTTAAGATAATAAGTCATACTGAACTGCAGTACTAATAGCAGGCAATGCCACATGGAATAAATTTAAATGTACTTAATAATAGAATCAATTAGATGCCAGTATAAAGCTTAAAGGTACAGTCTACACCTTAGTCATCTTAAAGTCTTACGTTAGATTAAGCTGCAAATAGCCTCCTGCAAACCTTTCTATATCATGCAGCAGGAACGGTAAAAAAGTTATTTTGAAATGAGTATTTTTTCTGGCACCTTGAAATGGCGGACAGTTTTAAAAAAGGAATATTGTTTCTGGCCACTTTGAAATGGCTGCCAAGCTCCACCCACTGATGACAACACAATCTGGGCTGCATCTAGGCTCTCTGCTGAATAGCAGATTGTGATTGGATGCCATATACAGTCCAGATTGCTATGTCATCAGTGGGTGGAGCTTGGTGGCCAGAAACAATATTCCTTTTTTAAAACTTTTTTACCGTTCCTGCTGCATGATATAGAAAAGGGTGCAGGAGGCTATTTTCACATTAGAGAAAGTGCTCTGCCTAAAACATCGCCTATGTTTGAGTGCTGTGAATAAAATCACTAAATAATATTTGGGGTTCTGCAGCCTTTTCTTCTCTTACTATCTATCTATAATTTAATTTTCCAGTTTGAGCTCTCTATTGAAGTCAAAGTGGAGAAGAATGTAATCTATGCACTAACCTGCGCACACTAAACGTTTACTTCTGGCAGTGTTTGCGCGTGAGCGAAAGCGCTAAATAGCGTGCCCTTGTAATCTAGCCCATAGTTTGCAAGGAAAGGTAGTACAAAAATGACATACTTATTTTATTATTGCATTAGAATATCCAGTAACACCGAGAGAGTAATAATTTAGCTGTCTTTGTGCCTGTAATGCATTTAAAACATATACCAGTAACACACACAACAGTAATTTAGCCATATAAGTTTGGCTAGTAAAAAATAAAGCTTTTTTTTCCTGTTGGTAGTGCTGCTTATGTGTCCTCTCCTTTTTCTTAATTCTTCAAATTTTCTCTTGCTTTGCCTACTGCTACAGAGAAGTCAGACTTATTTGGTGTAACATTATTAGACATTATCACAACTGTCTTGTGATGACCATAATGGAAAAGCCACCACTATATCAGAAGTTAACCTCTGTGAGATTTAAAAGTATAGTACTCGTCACTTGGGATATTAATGCCAAATTTGACAATATCCATTGTCTGCTTTAATGCCCCACGTCCTGAAATGGTGAGGTTCAGGCTTCAAATTTCTGTCCCCTTTGAAATTTAATTACTCTTCACTGGTGATTGCTACTAGGGAACAGAGCCAATATATGGGAATTAAAGTATTATTTCATTTCCATTTACTTTTTTAACAGAGTAATTGGCTGATTACTTAGCTGACGTTCTTTTCAGTCAAAAAAAGTTTATTTGGTATTCTATTATATGCACTATTTTGGCTTTAAAGAAATATCAGTTAAATAAAAGTTTTGCTATTTCCTCTCATTATCATGGCAAGAGATTATTAGTTTGTATTTCTTAGTTTATTTAGAATTCATTGTTTAACATTGATCTCCCCGGTGCATATATTTGCATATGATTTAAAAATGTTAATATACAAAAAAAAATGTTTCATTACCTTTTTCTCCCAACAGACACAGCTTCCTCAGTTATTCCACAGTTGCTTCCCCCTGACATATATCTAAACCTTCGATTTCTTGGTAAAGATCTAGATGAGATAAAAGGTCCATCTCAATCTTCTGTAATCCCAACATCCCAAGTAAGAGATTACATCTACTTTTTAAGATAGTTATTTATTATTGTGTGTGTATCATTGTTACTTCCTTTATTGTTGGTCAGCAGTACCATGTCATATGCATAGACTTTGTATTCCATAACACAGGTTGGACACCATTATATAAATGTTATTGACATTGACGCAGAAGACATTCTGAAGGATTTGCCAGATCCAGCAGCACCGAAGATTATCAACCAGAGAGTTCCATCTTCTGCAGAACTACATCACTTGGCTGCATCTGTTACAAATGCTGTCCCACTAAAACCAGGGAAAATTACAGGCATGTGTGCATAATATATATTAATCTATAGTTTACATTTATACTCAATATGTGTTTTTTTTTACTAGTTTACAAGTATAAGGGCACTTCTAATGTAATTGGGATTCTTTACTGACCTGAAAACCTGTGTAAACAGTGTATTTTACATCTAGTGGATAATGTAATTTATATTTTATGTTTTCAGATAGCATTTCAGCTAGACCAAGACTTGAAGCTCAGGAAGTCAGAGCTGCTGATCCTGTAACATACAACCTGCTATTGGGAGGTGCTGCAGAGTTAGTATCCAGGCCAACTGCAGCCCGAGGAGCAGATCACACATTCTCCTGGCTGCAAGACATGGACGTACAATTAGCAGCTCTACAGACCATGGCAGACAAAATGGAACAAGATTTTGCCAACACTGGGCTGGTAAGAACTCATGTTATAAATATTATAAGTCTATTTAATTTCAATTTGGATCACCAAATCTGTAATCCAAACTATCTATGTTGTTCTTATGGTAAAACAAACTTTATAGAACATATGAGATGTATGTGTAAGTACAGTAAGCTCAGTAATGTAGTAACTTACTTAAATGTATTATCGTCTTTTTGCTCTGTGGATTGTAAAAAAGGATGCAAATAAAATAAACAATATTATTGGGAAAATACTTGAAAAAATATGCATTTTTGAATATGTACTTTAATATATTCACTTGATTAGAAAGTCATATTATTTCAGTTGCGTTTGATAATTAAGTAAAATATGTAAAATGTGTTCTCTCTATATTTGGTGTTACCTTTGATAATATTGCCCCATTCCTATTTGTTTGTTTTAAATTAATGAAGGAATTAATTTATGATCTTGTTTAAAAAAAAAAAAAAAAAGATCTCTGTTTGAGTAATTATCAAGAAATAACAACTTACTGTTATCATTTTAGTTGGTTAATACTATTGAAAATCTTGCCACGGCCATGGACCCCAGTTTAGAAGATATTAGCTATTCTTCAAGAGATGTGAGAGTTTCTGAAAAAGGTGAGTGATAATACCACTTGTGGGTCACTACAATACTAATTAAAAAATGCATTTGCTGTTTAATTGCACTGTAGTATTTCCATTACCTAACAGTCGGTGAATGATGAGGAATCAATTTTTCATATGGTTGAATTGAGATGCAAGAGAGAAAAGAAGATTTAAAACTTCATAGAATATTTTTTGTAATACCATCAATCTAACTCATGTTTCAACACTTACTTACTTTACTTTATCTCAGGCCTTTACTAACATGCATCTCTGCAAGTCCCCCAGCCATACTAATGTTCAGTCATTGCTCTTTTATTGTGTAAGCTCACATTATGCATCTCTGCAAGTCCCCCAGCCATACTAATGTTCAGTCATTGCTCTTTTATTGTGTAAGCTCACATTATGCATCTCTGCAAGTCCCCCAGCCATACTAATGTTCAGTCATTGCTCTTTTATTGTGTAAGCTCACATTATGCATCTCTGCAAGTCCCCCAGCCATACTAATGTTCAGTCATTGCTCTTTTATTGTGTAAGCTCACATTATGCATCTCTGCAAGTCCCCCAGCCATACTAATGTTCAGTCATTGCTCTTTTATTGTGTAAGCTCACATTATGCATCTCTGCAAGTCCCCCAGCCATACTAATGTTCAGTCATTGCTCTTTTATTGTGTCCAAGCTCACATTATGCATCTCTGCAAGTCCCCCAGGCATACTAATGTTCAGTCATTGCTCTTTTATTGTGTCCAAGCTCACATTATGCATCTCTGCAAGTCCCCCAGCCATACTAATGTTCAGTCATTGCTCTTTTATTGTGTCCAAGCTCACATTATGCATCTCTGCAAGTCCCCCAGCTATACTAATGTTCAGTCATTGTTTTTTTATTGTGTAAGCTCACATTATGCATCTCTGCAAGTCCCCCAGCCATACTAATGTTCAGTCATTGCTCTTTTATTGTGTAAGCTCACATTATGCATCTCTGCAAGTCCCCCAGCCATACTAATGTTCAGTCATTGCTCTTTTATTGTGTAAGCTCACATTATGCATCTCTGCAAGTCCCCCAGCCATACTAATGTTCAGTCATTGCTCTTTTATTGTGTCCAAGCTCACATTATGCATCTCTGCAAGTCCCCCAGCCATACTAATGTTCAGTCATTGTTTTTTTTATTGTGTAAGCTCGCATTATGCATCTCTGCAAGTCCCCCAGCCATACTAATGTTCAGTCATTGCTCTTTTATTGTGTAAGCTCACATTATGCATCTCTGCAAGTCCCCCAGCCATACTAATGTTCAGTCATTGCTCTTTTATTGTGTCCAAGCTCACATTATGCATCTCTGCAAGTCCCCCAGCCATACTAATGTTCAGTCATTGTTTTTTTATTGTGTAAGCTCGCATTATGCATCTCTGCAAGTCCCCCAGCCATACTAATGTTCAGTCATTGTTTTTTTATTGTGTAAGCTCACATTATGCATCTCTGCAAGTCCCCCAGCCATACTAATGTTCAGTCATTGCTCTTTTATTGTGTAAGCTCACATTATGCATCTCTGCAAGTCCCCCAGCCATACTAATGTTCAGTCATTGCTCTTTTATTGTGTCCAAGCTCACATTATGCATCTCTGCAAGTCCCCCAGCCATACTAATGTTCAGTCATTGCTCTTTTATTGTGTCCAAGCTCACATTATGCATCTCTGCAAGTCCCCCAGCCATACTAATGTTCAGTCATTGCTCTTTTATTGTGTCCAAGCTCACATTATGCATCTCTGCAAGTCCCCCAGCCATACTAATGTTCAGTCATTGCTCTTTTATTGTGTAAGCTCACATTATGCATCTCTGCAAGTCCCCCAGCCATACTAATGTTCAGTCATTGTTTTTTTTATTGTGTAAGCTCACATTATGCATCTCTGCAAGTCCCCCAGCCATACTAATGTTCAGTCATTGCTCTTTTATTGTGTAAGCTCACATTATGCATCTCTGCAAGTCCCCCAGCCATACTAATGTTCAGTCATTGCTCTTTTATTGTGTAAGCTCACATTATGCATCTCTGCAAGTCCCCCAGCCATACTAATGTTCAGTCATTGCTCTTTTATTGTGTCCAAGCTCACATTATGCATCTCTGCAAGTCCCCCAGCCATACTAATGTTCAGTCATTGCTCTTTTATTGTGTAAGCTCACATTATGCATCTCTGCAAGTCCCCCAGCCATACTAATGTTCAGTCATTGCTCTTTTATTGTGTTTAAGCTCACATTATGCATCTCTGCAAGTCCCCCAGCCATACTAATGTTCAGTCATTGCTCTTTTATTGTGTTTAAGCTCACTCTCAGTTCTAAGATGCCCGTTTAACTTAGAAATGGGCTCTATCTCACCTGCTCTTTGTCAGAACCCATTCTCACAAATTCTGCAGTTCCCTCATCAAGTACGAGGCTAGCACATGTTTTGTCTCCTTTTCTCCTTATGCTCCAGTTCTCAGCATTCATAGCACTCACAGATCCCTGTAGCTCATCAAGCCAAATCCAGGCTCATTTCTTGTTCTCACCTCAGGCCCAGTCTTTTCGTACATGTCCTTTCTCTGTGGCTACCTCTTCCCAAGGCTCTAGGACTCCGGATCTCTGCAATTGCCATGGCATAATGATGCCACACAGAACCAGTTTGTAGCAGTTCTAGCTGGGACTTGAACACCATGTGCAGACTGTGATTGCTGTCAAAATCTGTTACCCAATTCATCCTCCTGCAACACTCCTGTCAAATGCAGCAACCCATCTCCTCCCTACCATTTACCTCCGTCCCTGCAGATAATAAAAACGGAAAGTATTAATGAAACTGATTCATCTTTGCTTTAGCAGACCGAAGCATGGATGTTTTTCTTAGTGACCGGCTATTTTTCTAATGGCCATGGATTGTTGGTGCCCATTTTTTGTTTAGCCTTAAGTGGAACACTGTGCTGAAATACAGCTGCATTTTCTAGAATTTGTTACTTGTTTTTCATGCAAAAACCTGGTGATTTGTAAAACCTCTTTTAATTGTACAGGAAAATGGACTATGTCCCTTTAATAAGTCAATATCAAGAATAACAAAGGGGTACAATTTAGCACTTGTGAGAAAGAGATCTATATGTATACCGTAGCTGCATATTAATACATATGTATAATGGACTGTTGGTTAGACCATACCTAACTGACTCCAGATACTATGTAAAAACTACTTCCTTTGGTTCATCCTGTTCCCTCTATTATAATAGACTAAAGAGTGCCCATTCTTGTATTTCAGATCAAGCTAAGGACTTGATTAAATCAGTTCTTTTTAACAAGGCTGAAAAGCCTGGTGGAATTCTTGGTTCTGGCATCTTTTGCTGTGCCATTCAGAGACTCCCTGTAATTGTTTTTCTCTATAGAGACAATCTCAGGATACCCTCAGTATGCAGTCTAGATTCTGGGTGAGTGTGGGGGTGGGATTACAGTTTACCAAGCTATATCACAGCAGTAGCATGCAAAATAAATATTGTATGTTAGATTAATTAAACATTTGAATTAGATTAAATGTTTTATGAGAGAGTTTAAGGGAAAAGCACTGCAAGATTGTTACTTTACTAACTCATTTTTAACTGTCCCTAACAGGCATTGACAGAGAAGAAAGAACAGGCTTAACTATATGGAGGCTAAAACTTTAAATTACTTTTATATTTAAATAACTAATATTATTTAAACATATATATATTCTTTGTACCAGGGAGAGCGCCAATTACACCTATAAGCACTGAAAAGGGAGAATGAAATAATATCATTATTTATACAAGCAATGATTATGCATTTAGCAATACTTTGCTTCAGTCATTCAGTAGCATACAATGGTAGGCAGGTATCTTACAGCAAACACTAAATAAGCCTCATCATTAGTTGGCAGACATTCTGTGGAAGATCTCAGCTTCATGTAACAGTAATCAATACTACAAACGTCTCTCTAAAACGCCTCCTTAAAGGGACAGTAAAGTCATAATTAGACATTCATGATTTAGACAGAGCATACAAGTTTGAACAATTTTACAATTTACTTCTATTATTTAATTTGCTTCCTTATCTCGTTATCCTTTGCTGAAAGGTTTATCTAGGAAAGCTCAGGAGCAGCAAAGAAACTAGGTTCTAGCTGCTGATTAATGGCTGCATATATACAGTATATCTACCGATTGTCATTGGCTCACCCATGTCTTCAGTTAGAAACCAGAAGTGCATTGCTGCTCCTTCAACAAATGATACCAAGAGAATCATGCAAATTTCATAATAGAAGTAAACTAAAAAGTTGTTTAAAATTGTATTTTCTACCTAAATCATTAAAGAAACGTTTTGGGTTTCATGTCCCTTTAACACTTTTCACTAAAACTAGAAACTTGTGACTGTTCCACTCCTTCAGCAAGTATTGATGTAGCCCTCCTCCCTTCACATTGTAATAAACACATTTTATGTTTGTAAAGACAAAGGTTATTTCTCATAAATGATCATACTATTGAAAAAAGTAAAATAAACGTATTAAAGCTTAAAGGGACATGCCACCCACATTTTTTCTTTTATGATTTAGAAAGAGAATGCAATTTTAAACATCTTTCTAATTTACTTATATTATCTAATTTGTTTTATTCTCTTGATATTCTTTGATGAAAAGCATATCTAGATATGCTCACTAGCTGCTGATTGGTTGCTGCACATAGAAGCCTCGTGTAATTGGCTCACCATGTGCATTGCTTTTTCTTCAACTAAGGATATTTAAAAAATGAAGCAAAATAAATAATGGAAGTAAATTGTAATGTTGTTTAAATTTCTATTCTCTATCTGAATCATGAAAGAAAGATTTTAGGTTTAGTGGCCCTTTAAGGTGCACAATGTATATTTTCAACGGCAAATGCTAAGAGCAGTGGACAAAGAATGGATTAAAGGGATAGTCTAGTCAAAATTAAACTTTCATGATTCAAATGGAGCATGCGATTTTAAGCAACTTCCTAACTTCTATTATCAATTTTTCTTTTTTTTCTTGCTATCTTTATTTGAATGTAAGCATAGGAGCTGGCCCATTTTTGGTTAAGCACCTGAGTAGGGCTTACCGATTGGTGGCTACATTTAGACACCAATCAGAAAGTGCTAACCAGGTGCTGAACCAAAAATGGGCCGGCTCCTATGCTTACATTCTTGCTTTTTCTTCATAAATGGAAAGAGTCCACAGCTCCATTCATTACTTTTGGGAATTCTGAACCTGGCCACCAGGAGGAGGCAAAGACACCCCAGACAAAGGCTTAAATACCCCTCCCACTTCCCTCAACCCCCAGTCATTCTTTGCCTTTCGTCCCAGGAGGTTGGCACAGAAGTGTCAGAAGTTTTCTATAGTCTCTTATTGAGGGTAGTACTCTTCGGCATGGGACTGGAGTTTTAAGTAGTCCTGTCAGCCTCTCAGTGAGAGCATGGGTGAAAGTTAGAGTCTGGAGTTGCAGGGAGAGTCTTTCTGCAAAACCATCCCGACTAATATTAACAGCTCCACAAGCAATCAGCGTTGACGAGTTTCGCTGCCTGCTTTCTTCTCTCAAGTCCATGGCAGAAGCGACGCTACTATCTGTCACACTTGAAGGGCCGTTTTCCTGTTCCACAGCATAGATTCCGGTAAGATCATTTCATTTTACTTTCCTCATGAATGTATTGTATTTCAACTGTTTATCTGAGAGGCTACCACCTCGCGGGATTAACTTTGACACAGGGTCTCAGTGAGGCTCCTTTTGTATCTTGGAATCAAGGGTTAATATCTCCTGAGGGTTTTTTTTAATCATGTTTGTTATGTGATTCTGTCTGCTATTGTGTAGCGATACTTAGGCTCATGGCTATTTTGGAACATAACGGCCTATGTCTAGTGATGCGGTTTATCTTGTGACCGGGCGTGGTCATGTTTTAGCTCTCCATTTCAGCATTCCTGACCGTGTGGAGACAGAGAAATTCTGGCCCGCTGGTATCTGGTTCATAGGAGGTGGTGAGTGCCCCAGCTATTGGGGGTGTAAGGTGCCGTTTATATTTTTCTGATTGGTCCATTTTTTATTCAATATTCCAGTTATGGATTCTGACTTTTTGAGACGGATGTCTTTGATTCAGATTTTACTTCTTGCGAAGAATATGAATTTGCCCGGGTGATACATGCCCATCAGTTATGTTCCGAATGCCGTTTTAGAGTGCTCCGTTCCTCAGGATCGGGGAATCAGGGGCCCGCTGAGCCATCCGCCTCTGGGGATTCTAT
This sequence comes from Bombina bombina, assembly GCF_027579735.1. Taxonomy (NCBI): domain Eukaryota; kingdom Metazoa; phylum Chordata; class Amphibia; order Anura; family Bombinatoridae; genus Bombina; species Bombina bombina. Next base: position 108,168,131 of record NC_069500.1, on the reverse strand, counting down.
TTCCCTACCACCAACTCTTACTATGCAGGTAACCCAAACACTGCTTATCCTTCTATAGAGAGTGGCCTGTTCCCACTGTAGGTTACGTCACGGTTCCGCATGGCCATATCTTTGGCGCTGGCGCATCTGCACCTCCCGGGAGTGTGCTTACAATATTGTCTGTGTTCCATTAGCCAGGGCTCGTCAGGCTTGGGATCTGGGGAAGGGACTGCCCCTGAGGCTTTAGGGGGTCAACCTTCAGGGCCGGTGTCTTCATTTCGTTATAGACTGGTGCGCCTTCGTGTTCTACTGCGACACATTTTGGCGTTGCTGGAGGATCCCACTCTTTATGGGGCTGGGAATTCTCATGCTTAATCTTCAAATGGCTTGCATGATTAGACATAAGGGGATGAAGTAATCTTCTTATAGTCTTTGTTTTTTGAGTATCCTTTTCCAGTTCTGAATTTGGAAGACTTGGATTCCCGTTGGGCTGGTCCTGCGGGTGTGTCCGTTCTTCATGGGCGATAACCTACGGGTTGCCTTATCTTTTATTTTAATCCTGTGAAGATGGATTTTATTTGGTTTAAAGCTCATGTTGTTGTAATAGTTCCTTCGGGAACTTTCTTCTCTGGAATTGATACTCATGATTTTGTGGGTCTACCGCCACATTGCCCTGAATGCAAGATCCTGTTGATCTCGGAAGTTAAGCAGGGCCAGGCCTGGATGGGAGCCCGCCTGGGAACACCAGGTGCGGTAGGCTTATCACACTGTTTTCTTCTACAAAAATGTGTTTGAGTGAGGACATGTTAGTCATATGTTTGTCTGTCTGTTGATTTTCTCTCTTTATTAGGGGGAGACTCCATGTGGCCTTGACAGTGCTGGGGCCCTTGGTTTCAGGCTGGTCCTGACTGGGTACAAATCCTTCTGTCCTTGAGGCCTAGTTCAGACACGTGGCGCCTTTTATACCTTGCTGATCCGGTGAGGGAACCAAGTACTCACACTATGATTTGTGTTGTTTTCCTTGTTTTTATTTTACAAGTTTCAGGCATCCTGAGAGGACTTGATGATCTTTGGTTTGCCTAGGGGCATGGGAGATTGAGTTCAGTCCTCATTAGCTTTTCAGTCTAGTTGGCTGGGACTCCATTGCGATCCACTGTTTTCCACTTTTGCAGGAACTAGAGTATTTCCTTCCCGTAGTGGGTTGGAAGTTTGGATGATCTAGGTCCTCCATGCCACTGGTTCTTGGCGGCCTTGCCTTTTTAAAGTCTCTTTGGGTGTGTTCTTTTAGGGCTTGTTCCCTTTGAGGTTCTCTTCCTTCGGGTCGAGACGTTCTGGTCTTCGTCTGTTTCTTTCTGGCGGTTTTTGCCATTTATTTTAGGAAGTGTGGGCCGTGCAGCTTTTTCTACTTCTGGGAGTTAGTCGTCTCCATATCAGGGACGATAAGCTGTGTTGTCTCCTTTTCCAAGCTTTTGTTTAGGGGATGTTTCAACCAGGTTTCGGGATGCTCTGCATTCTTCTTCTTTGGGTGTAGTCCTCCGGAAGGATAATCTGAGAGGATTATGGAGACTAACCTGCTTATACTCTCTCGTTTGGGTGACTCTGTTCTTGTTATCATTTCCCTTAGTCTTGGACTTTGTGTGCATTGTTCTTGCGGCCTTTGGGCTCTAGAGTAATTGTGTGACTTTGTCCTGGGTTAGCACCTTGTTGGGTAGGTGTGGACCTCTTGCTAAGGGTGTTCTCTTCCCTTTGGGCTGGAAATTACGAATCAGTCCTCTACCCATTCTCCGGGTTAGCCCGGTTCTTATCCCCTGTGAAATCTGATTTCTTCAGGCGGGGTATCTTGTGTTCCCTGGGGGTGTCATTCATTTTAAGACGATTCTGGGTCCAGGGTTCTTGTCTTGGATCCTTCTGGGATGTCTGTAGACTTATGATCCTGCGGTCTGGTTTGGGACGACCCAGTTTTTCTGGGAGACTATGTTATGACATAGGGGCTAGCTCATTGGGCTTGCAAGCAGGAAGGCCAGGGTTCAAATCCACCTTCGGGTACTCATTGTAAACTTTAGGGCCTGACTTGTCCTTCAGACGGAGTGTGCTCCTTTTCATGGGGAGTTTTTCCTCTGTTTGATCAACAGTGGTGTCTGGATGCTTTTTCATTCGGTCCTTGTTTTAATCAGACTATGGCTTTCATGTCTTGGGGGCATGTGCGCCTTTCTTTATCTGTGCCCTCCCCTTTGAGGGGGTAGTTAGTCTTTCTTAAGAGTTGGGGTTTCTTCTCTCTGGAGGGGTTGTTGTCCTGCCCTGTGTGAAGGAGGTTGGGACGGGTGGTTTTATTTCTGTAAGAGGCAGCACTCTGCTTCTCTGTGAGTTGCTCCGTTCCAACTGTTGGAAATTGAAATCTCCATGCAGAGACTGTCAAAGAGAGTTGTGGCAGGTCTTCCTAAGGATCCATTGCACTTTTCTCTGTACCAGGTCCTAGGGGGTTCTCCTTGGGAGTGCCTTATTTTGGGGGTTTTCTGTTCCCCCTGTCTATCAGACATGCCTGTCGCTTGGGCTGGTCCGGTGTTTGGAGCAGGATCTGTGATCTGTTGCTCTGCCAATTCGTCCTTGGGTCATTCGAGGTACGGTAAGCCTCTTTGAGGTTTCTAATTTTCTCCACGTTCAAGATCTGTGGGAAGGACTGGCGGCTCTTGGTTAGCCTGCGACGTTGTCCACTGGTTAGTGGATGCTTAGCAGACTGAGGGTTGGTGGTTTGGATCCTATTTTCAGCTGCTCTTTTCTTGCCCTGCAAGTATTCAAGTTTCAGAGTCATCTTTAGATGACTGCAGTGTTTTGACTTCAGGTGTTGTACGTCAGATGTTCACCGTTCTGAGCTTGCTGCACAAGGTTTTGTTTTCTGAATATTTAGATATTCTGAGCTACCTTTTTGCAACTTTGAGGACTTTCGTCTTCAGTTGTCTTCTAGAGTGCGGTTGCACTGTGTTTAGGAGAAGATTCTCTTCTCTGTTTCAGACTCCCGGTCTTAGCCCGTGGTTTCTGTATTCTCAGTTCTGGGCGTTGCATCCCCTTGTTTCTATGAGACTGGTTGGGTCTCTGTTAGCTTGACCCAGTTTCTCAGGTTTTTGCTTTGTGTTTTTATTTGGGACTCGTTGTGCCCTTTTTTAGTTTTTTTTTTCTGGATTTCTTTATGGCTGTTTTCCTCCATGTCTTTTCTCCTATGTAGAAAAATACAGTAGTTTGTTCCCTTTCTCTAGTAAGGGAAGTGTTGTTTGGAGACAGACTACTGTGTGATGGTGTCTCCTGGAGGCTTGTTGGATCAGTCAAGTCTAATTTCTGCGGTCTCTAGCAAGGCTTTTTTTTCTGTGGGGCGTTATTTTCGTTCTTCTGGCACCTTTTCACCCTGATGTTTCTTCTATTGTTCCTCGGCAGAATGACTGATTGATGAGGGAAGTGGGAGGGGTATTTAAGCCTTTGGCTGGGGTGTCTTTGCCTCCTCCTGGTGGCCGGGTTCTGAATTCCCAAAAGTAATGAATGCAGCTGTGGACTCTTTCCATCTGAAGAAAAGAAAATGATCAGGTAAGCATAATTTAGGTTTTTCAAATACAGATAGCAAGAGAAGGAAGACAAATTGATAAGTTTTTAATCAAAACGGCTGCTTTGTAAAGTTTGATGAATGAAAGTGCCCCTGTTTTTAATAGTATTTTTAAAAAACGGGCTTTCATTCATCAAAGTTTACCTTCACTTTAATATGCATTTATGATTTAACCTTTTCGTATTAATTATTTCTGTGTTGAATCATAAGATTTCTATCCCTTACAACTATATATTATTCTGAGGTTATTCTTTGCATTGAATACATCTTTTCTAGCATTTATTTGGGGGGGGGGTTATATATGTATATATGTACAGTGTATGTATATATAGTTAGGTCCATAGGTATTTGGATATTGATAAAATGTGACTGCTGAAAGAAGCAACAGGGTTAATTCTGATGTGTACAGGGCTATACTATCGGTTCAGATTCAACCAAATGTAACAAATTTGATAGTACAGCACTTCACAGTACAGACGGACGATGAACCAGAACATACTGCAAAAGCAACTAAAGAGCTTTTCAAGGCAAATAAGTAGAATATTCCTGAATGGCTGAGTCAGTCACCTGACCTCTGAATTGAACATGTATTTTTCTTGCTGAAGAGAAACTGAAGGCAGAAAGACCCACAAGCAAGCAGTGACTTAAGGCCTGGCAAAGCATCACTTGGGAGGAAACCCAGAACTTTGTAATGTTCATGGGTTCCAGACTTCAGGCAGTCATTCACTGCAAAGGATTTCCAACCAAGTATTATTATTTTATTCATAATTATGTTAGTTTGTGCAATTACTTTTGAGCCTGAAAATTGGGGGCTAGATATGAAAATTGCTTTAATTCTTTATAGTTCATTTGACATTTCTGTTAAATCCTTTGTAGTAAAGCTGAAAGTCAAATTACATCTTTATTGTGTGTGTATAAGTATACGTACGACCTGCAACTCTATGTTGCAAGACTCAGCCTTTCGGAACCCACACACTAACCAGAAATTTCATATTCGGTATTATCTTACATGCACAACAAAATTAGTTGTATATCTTTTAAATTGTCTGTGGGGCAACGTCTATGTGGGTAAGACTAATGAGGACATTCAAAGTCGTATTGGCAAACTATCGTTCTGCCATATACATAGTGTGATAAAACTCTGCAGAAGCGATCAGCTAGTCGCAAGACACTTCATGGAACAGGGCCACTCGAGATGGATTTTTAAATTTAACACTATTCATCCACATGACTGTAATAGCCAGATTGACTGGCATTGTTTACTATAGAAGTGTGGTAAGTTCATAATACCTTCCTAAGGAGGGTCTCATTTATGCCTATTCACATCTTGTGACCATATATGATAATTCTGTACCATTTATCTTTGTTTAAATACTTTATATTGTTGGCATTCTAGCTATATGATTCGCTTCAATATTTGATTTACTATGTTCTTCTTGACTCCATCCTTCGTATTATATCCTGGCTGGGTTGCTAATGATTATATTAAACAAAGTAAGATTGATTATACCCTGGCATGGATTATTATTATTTAATATGTTTCTCGCCATGCGTTACATCTGGTGCAATCATTCAGTTCACGTGCTATTATTATATTTATTGGGACAATGCTTTCGTAAAAATGCTGTTTGCTATACCGAGGTAATTGTGCAACTATCTAGTGCTTTTTTACTGTGCTGTCTTGATATAGTATTTATATCTAGCATCATAAGTCATTATGTTTTTTATTTATTAACCGCCTCCTAGGTTACATATCGCTATTGTCCCGCCCTTTATTACACACCTTTAATCCTGATTGGTTAATACAATTATACCACACCCATGATTTTATGTGGTTTTTGATGGTTGGATACCAGAGGTTTGTGACATTATATAGACACTCTGCATCCTCCACTCAGGTGTTTTATCCTCTACATTGTACGCCATTATAGACACTCCTTTTTTTAAGCTGGTAGGTGGTGGTTGCAGTTTAGTGTATGGATGCCACTCCCATCTGTTACCTTGTGGATGAGTATATTGAGGTGGCGTAACGTACTGGATATTCATAGAAATGTAACTTCTCACAGTATCTATTTACAGTTTAATGTTTTTATATTATTTATTCAGTATTGATGTAGTTACATGTGTTTTGCCTCTCTCACTTATGTTGATTATGGAATTATACACGTATACTGCCCTGACATGGTTTGTGTTTATGATTTGTTAATTGATAATTAGGCAGTCCTTATCAATTAGGGGGAGGGATTGACATGCTATATATTGTTTGTTTTCACTATTGCCTACACTTTGTCTGATGAAGTGATGAGATCCCTGAACCTCACAGATCTTTTTGCAGAATAAAGTATTTTAAAATCCAGCGCGTGCCAGCCTTTTTGCCATATATGATATACTGCTTCCACCCTGGCTGTTAAAGACGCTTGGTGAGAGTGTGCTCCTATATATAGTTTTGCACATTTTCTCATTTTCTGTCTCATTTTTTCTGATGAATTGAAAGAAAACAATATATAAACTTGCTTAAATCACAATCCAATAAACAGAAACACAAAAAATGATGCGATAGTGCACAAAAGGATATGTCCCAAAGGTGGCAACTGATGTTGATGTTTCCAGACAAAACCTCAGGGAAAAGGAGGAAAAAACACATATAGTGAAGTCCTGCTGATAATTAATAGCTCATAGTTAAAGCAGAGAGGTACTCACATACTCTACAGCTTCAAAATCAAGCTCTAGATTTCCAGACACAGGAAGACTCCAAGTAGGAGACGGAGGCAAAGATTGAAGTCCCAAATGGGTTAAAGCTCCAAATGGAAGGATATAGAAGTGGATAAAAAATTAACAATTTATTTATAAAACCAAGTGAGGTCCAAAGCAAACAACCAACGAAAACAAAGACCGTGTTTTCACAATATCTTATGAATGCAGTTTTTCGGTTCAGTATGGCACAAGACTCCGCCTGTTGTGTGACGTCACCACGCTTCTAGCTTTAACCCATTTGGGACTTCAATCTTTGCCTTTATCTCCTACTTGATTCTAGAGTCTGTGAATACCTCTCTGCTTTAACTATGAACTATTAGTTATCAGCAGGACTTCACTATATGTGTTTTTTCCTCCTTTTCCCTTAGGTTTTGTCTGGAAACATCAACAGCAGTTGCCACCTTTGGGACATTTTGTACATATCCTTTTGTGCACTATCACATAGTTTTTTTGTTTTTCTGATGAATTGGCTAGGCTAGATCAAATTTGTTGTTTATATAGGTTTTGTTTAAGGCTGTCTACATTTTTGCTTTGTCAAACTGGAGGCAGGTTCCAAAAGTGTATCTGTCTATTGATGCATCGTAAGTGAATTAGTATTCATGTTAATTATGTGTCCTCATTCAAAGACTTTATGGATAGTTTTGCTTAATCAGCTTTCCAATCTATTGGTTCTATGTATAGGCCCAAATCACAGTTGGGATTTTTGTTCCCTCATTATAGGAAGACTAATGATTTTGTAGCCATTTCCCAGGATCTGGAATACTATTTTGGTCTATATTTAAATATTCCAAATTAACCCAAATATATCTACTGATGAGCCATATATTTCTGCATAGACACTTTCTTAAGGAGGCAGACGGAAGCTTTTTTAAGAAACTCCCAAATCAGGGCCAGATTACAAATGGTGCGCTAATAGTAACTTGCAAACAAAAAGGGGTTTATCAAGGGTGTTTGTGTATATGTAGAAATCTGTATTTATGAAAATAGAACATATTCTGTTATGTAAAGAACATTGGAATGTGAAATGTTCCTTTTTTATGTCAGGTTTAGCGCATTTGAGAATATGCAATCAGGTTTGCGCACGAGTAGGGTGTTAGGGCTTTTCCCCACTTCTTTTGCTCCACATGCGCGATATCCTAAGATCGTTTTTTTGTGCACATTGGGTTACCCGACGAACGCAAAAAGCTTACTTCTAGTGGAGTTAGAGCGGGATCGTTAAGTACTGCTCCACTTGTTATCTGGCCCTCAGTGAGTAAACAATATTGTATTTCAGAGTTATCACATATATTTTGTCATGTCTCCTGAGAAAATATTGACAATTTGATGATTCTTTAGGATATTTTAGATCTTGCAGCTGTTGCTTTTCTTTTTTTCTTAGGAGCAGGCTTCAAAAATTTTCTTCAATCTGAACAAACCTGATTTTTCTTCTTCTATACAATTAACAGATTGAAGTAAAATTCTGAAGCCTGCTCCTAAGAAAAAAAGAAAAGCAACAGCTTGTTTAAAGTCCAAGACTGAACAAACCTACTTTTTCGTCTTCTTTACCATTAACAGTCTTGGACTTGAAACAATTTTCAAGTGAGTCCACAATATCAAAGTGTAACCCTTGTATTCTTTTCATTCTTGCTTTAGAACTATTTGCTTTATCATAAGCCTATCAAATAATGAATGCACCTGTTTTTGGGGCTAAATGCTTATTCTGCAGTTTACACTTCTGACACTTCTTCTGAGGACCTATATAGGCAGCAGTTTTAGAAGTTCTCACATAATTCAGTGTTGGCTTTTTTGTAACGCATACCTGTGCTTAGCCATGTTTGAATGTTTTGTTTTTTCTTCAATCTGCTTGCAATTATATTGCGCTGCTTGAAATAAAAAGGTTCCTGTTTTAGAGCTGTATAAAAGTGGTAAGATATAGAAAATGTGATTTCATTGCCATTTTATTTTTTTTATTTTTTTACAATTAATCTAATTCCAACACTAGTGGATCCAGGGGTGGGTCAGTGAATATTAACTCCAATTTAAAATAAACGGCAAAGAATTTTTTAGGATTTCCATTGCTGAATACATTTCTTGAATGAAATCATGTTATTCTCTGTGTCTAGCCTTGCGGATGAGCCCCAGGGAATTGCAGGATCTAATGGAAGAAGACCTCGGTTCACCAAGCCATTCAGAAATCCATTCACATGATGTCACCAGGTTACATGCCCATTTTTCTGCAGAAATCAATTCACAGGGGCACTCCCTTGCAGGGATCAAGTCACAGGTGCAATCCCCTGGAGGTATCTTGTCATGGGCGAACTCTCCTGAAGACCAGGTCTCTTTCCAGAATCCCTCCAGACACAAGATCCCAGATACTGGTATACATTTTATGTGTTTTGTTTTTTACTTTTCATACTTTAAAAGCAGTGTCTTGATTTTTCTTTTAAAATGTTAATAATAATAATGATGATATACATTTATAAAGCACCATCAATTAGACACTTAGGGCTAGATTAGAAGTAGCATGTTGTTATTATCGCTCATGAGCGTTAACTGTGTGCAAGACTCAGAACTTAAGCTATATCGATCCCTCTCCCCATAGACTTCTATTGGATGTGCTAAAGAAAGCCTTTTCCTTTTAATGAACGCTCACTAATTTGTTACTGCGCCAGACCAACTGCACTAGAACTGAAGGTGCGTTAGGAATACTTCCAATTCCTATGTTCTTCACATAGAAGAAAATGTTCATTTATATATATTTGAAAATAAAAAGAAGTGAAGATCATTGGAATCTTAACTATTAATATTAAAAGAAAAACACATTAAAGTTGATTGAAAATGATATTGCATATTTCAAGATATTTGACTAGGAATGGCTCAAAAGTGTGTGTGTATGTATGTGTATATATTTATATATATATATATATATATATATATATATATGACTATAAATATGTGTGTGTGTATATATGTATGTATGTGTGTGTCTATGTATATATATTTATTTATTTATATATATATATATATATATATATATATATAATATATATATATATATATATATATGCCCAGTGCTATTTGGGCTTTCACTCGAGCGCAACCCATAACTTTCTACTTGTAATATCAGAGCTATTTAGCGCATTTGAAATATCCATTGGAAGTAATGGGTGTGCTACAGCAATGTTGGCCAAGCTAAACCTTTTCTGGTTAATCTGATTTACCATGGACTTGTAATATCAAGTTGCATGTCCCGTGTTATTGTTTGCGTGCCACTTATAATCTGGCCCTATGTGTTTAATTACAGCAAAAGAGAAAAATACATTTCACTAGAATTGTTTTTTATATATTTTTTTATTGAGGTCAAAAACATATACAATACAAAATGCACATAATACATCAAATATTAGCTTCGTATCTGTAGGTTTATAGTCCACATTCGTTCCCCCTTAATCCGACAATGCAATAACCAAAGTTGGATGTTTTCATAATAAATAAAACAATACTGCACTGAACACAATATAATAAGTATTTCAACATTATCAACCATTAGTAAATGAAAGGATAACAAGGTAATTTGGCTGGGGATTGTTCTATGTCGTTTGTGCCGTTAACATCTAGAATCTAAGATTTTAATTTGTAATATGAGCTTACGAAAGTAATGCAGGGGACTCTGCTTATGAGTCACATTCAGGAGGTCAGCTTGTGTCTAGTAAGAGAGAGACAATTGTGGTAGTATGGTGGGATCTGTCACAGCAATACAAAGGGAAATTAAATGAAAGGTTATAAAAGGTGCAAGTGCTTGTTTTAACAATTATGAAGGTGGTGTGTAGTACTATAGAGTCAATAGGCTCTTGGGTAAAAAGATTGATATAGACACTTAAAGTGCTTATTAAAGCTCAGTTCTCGACCGTAGCCCCGGCCGCAGGCCACAAACTTGGAATGTCATTATGCTAGGGCACGCTATGTGTATTAAGGATTCTGGGTATATACATATATCTAATATTCAGATGATAGTGTTCATTATAGGAGGGTTATTTCAATCTATTGTGTTTGAGGATAAAGAGCATATCTCCGTAAATAACCGCCATCTTTCATTAATAATCCCACATATCCACATCATAAAGTTGTCCAAAACCTATGCTCCTGGTAATTATATTTATATATTGCTAGGCTCTAAAGCATATTGACATCGGGCAGCCTTTTGCCAGTGTTGAGATTATGCCGTCATTATTGCACTAATATTATGGGGATTTGTGGTTAAGAAAAATTAACAATAAGTCTCCTTTTAAGCTTTAGTGTGACAGTGTGGAAACAGTTTACCTATTTCTCACTGAGCCCTTGCTTTGCAGTAATAAAACAGTATATTTTAACATATAAAACATGTGGTATAGACTGGAGAGCAGCAGTCGCTGACCTCATTTCCCTCGAGAGATACCATTATCTCAAAACACACACCTTGGAAGTGCATGAGATGATGCTAGCATTATGGAACAAACAGGTATAGTGTTTGAACTGTATCTGTCCTCACCATCTGAAACTGTTTTGTTTTTTTTCCTCCCCCCATCCCCTCTTAGTTTTTCTCCTCTATCGAGTCTTTCGCTTGATCTACTGAGATAAGCAGTCTTTCGCCCTAAATACTTGTAAATACCCCTATATATGCTTGTATCAATATCTGTTGAATTTAAAATGAAAAAATCTGTTGAGTACAACGAGAAAGTATGTAAACACTTACCACTATGACCTCAGAACCTTGCTTTCTCCTTTAAATATGCTACTTGAAGGAATGGATAACCTTGACCAGCAAGCCCACTAAATGGCAAGAAAAAAACTCTAAAAGACTGTTTAGATTTATATATAGCCGTCTGGCTTGCTCAATTTACCATTGTTTTTGTTAATGTATCTTTGTTGTCATTCTGATTATCTCAAGAATAAAAAAAAAACATGTGGTAAAGGAAAAGGACAATACGAACATATTCCCCCCCCCCCCTCATATTCAGGAATTAAACAACATTAACCAAAAGATAACTGAGTGAGGCAGCAGTCAATGTTTATCCCTCAGCATTCATCTTTCTCTCCGTTTCTTTGTGCCATAGGTCATCAGACAATACCTGACATATGCCTTCTGCTGGGTTGGGTTGCTTTTGGAGTAACCGTTGTGATGAGGCCTGGCTTAGCAATTTTAGGTTAGGAGATGTGTCGTACGATCCCATTCTAGCTTAATAGGCAGTAAGTAGTATTGTGCTGAACTGTCATCTAGCAAGTTCTGAAAAGTTCCTTATGTGTCTCATAAGAACCCACTGCCACGTGGGATCTTAAGGCTCTGATTTTTCTCCAGTCCGGTAGTTCCGACTTGATGGAGAGATAAGCGGCTTGAGAGGTAAGCCATCCGATACTTTCTAGTGAAAGGTATTCACGGCTTTGGGTTACCGAAGAGGGTGGCATCTCACAACAGATGTTCAGCTAAGTGACTTCTCTATCCATTGGCATGTTAGATTGGTCATCTACCCCAGTGTGCGGTATCAAACTTGCCTGTTCATTCGGAGGGGGTTATAGTAGTACCTCTGTAAGCTTTGTTGGTATTGCTCTATCTATGAGGTGTTGCAGCTCTTTTTCTGAGGGCAATCTGTTTGCTATAGTTTGCAGTAAGACCTTTATTTTGGTGAACTGACGGTCTAGCTTATCATTTGAGTCGTTGACCCACATGGCTATTTAGTAGCGGTATCGTTAAGATCTGTATGTCCATGCAGCCTGGTGTTGAGAACTTGCGCAGGATAGTGATTTGATATAAGTTGAGTGTTAGAGACAACCAACTTTGGTCAAATTCCCCGGAGTTCCGGGCTGGGTGGGAATGCTGCCTGCAAAAACTTCCGCCGCTACAGGCCTTAGATGTCCTATTCTGGCTCCAAGCTCATAAACACAGCGGTTTAATTAGATGTTTTATCAGCAAGTGGTGTTGAATACAATGGCAAACTCAATCCCAAATATGGGAGTAAGATATAACAATTTATTTTAACGTCTACTATTCCTTATAATAGATACAGCAAATTGTGTAAATCGTATGAAACCTGCATATACAACCCATTTTTGGCCTGCCTCCCTGCAAAAAGTAGAAGTAAAATCAGCATGTAGGGGAAATATTCACAATACCACCCCTCTGTATCTGATATCATTTCATATACAGTTTATTTGGTTTATTTTACTCTGGTGCACTTTACTTGTCACACTTCCATTTGGCCCTGTTAAACTGGATAATTTCTTGGTAGTACACATTACTGACACAGCTCATGTAGATGTATTTTATAACGATTCATTAGCTGTTTAAATATTGACAAAATAATGTAAAGTTTTAGTGTCTAACTTACAACATGGCAGCTTGCATTGTTTTAAAGTTTACCTTCTCTGCTGTGGCCAGTTACGGCCAGTTATAAATAGGTCACTAGAATGTGCAGCCAATGGCTGTGTGGAATATAACAGTGTTCTGCACTTCCATTTCTAACAGGAACTGAAAAGCTCACAATTTGCCCCCCCCCCCCCCCCCATGCATTATTCTTGCACACTAGCAGTTTTATATTTATGCATCTTCCAGGTTATTCTTTTAAAATTATAAATACCTCACAGTATTGGTCCAATTTTGTTGCATCTGGGGTTGACCCTTGTCACTATAGAAGTATATTAGTTCACCCTGTTTTTATAGCTGTCTTAATGACAATCAACTGGTAGAAACCATTGGCCTCATTTTGCTGTGGTATTGATGTTTGTAGGTTGTTGTGTCTCAGAGCTAATAAAAAAAAAAATGCAAATCCTCAAATAAATGGGAGTTCTAGGTTGGTGTACACATGGATGACATTTTGAGAAATATTATATAGGATGGGTTTTATCATTTATTTTTGGTATTTTCCTATACTAACCAGGGGTAGTAGCATGTACATATTGCTAAAATAGGTAATAAGTCACCCCTCTATGAAATCAGATTTTTTTGTTAATTTAAAATGTATTTCTCCAACATAGGTGTGTCCGGTCCACGGCGTCATCCTTACTTGTGGGATATTCTCTTCCCCAACAGGAAATGGCAAAGAGCCCAGCAAAGCTGGTCACATGATCCCTCCTAGGCTCCGCCTACCCCAGTCATTCTCTTTGCCGTTGTACAGGCAACATCTCCACGGAGATGGCTTAGAGTTTTTTAGTGTTTAACTGTAGTTTTTATTATTCAATCAAGAGTTTGTTATTTTAAAATAGTGCTGGTATGTACTATTTACTCAGAAACAGAAAAGAGATGAAGATTTCTGTTTGTATGAGGAAAATGATTTTAGCACCGTAACTAAAATCCATGGCTGTTCCACACAGGACTGTTGAGAGCAATTAACTTCAGTTGGGGGAACAGTGTGCAGTCTCTTACTGCTTGAGGTATGACACATTCTAACAAGACGATGTAATGCTGGAAGCTGTCATTTTCCCTATGGGATCCGGTAAGCCATGTTTATTAAGATAGTAAATAAGGGCTTCACAAGGGCTTATTAAGACTGTAGACTTTTTCTGGGCTAAATCGATTCATTATTAACACATATTTAGCCTTGAGGAATCATTTATTCTGGGTATTTTGATATGATTATATCGGCAGGCACTGTTTTAGACACCTTATTCTTTAGGGGCTTTCCCTAATCATAGTCAGAGCCTCATTTTCGCGCCGGTATGGCGCACTTGTTTTTGAGGACAGCATGGCATGCAGCTGCATGTGTGTGGAGCTCTGATACATAGAAAAGTCTTTCTGAAGGCATCATTTGGTATCGTATTCCCCTTTGGGCTTGGTTGGGTCTCAGCAAAGCAGATTCCAGGGACTGTAAAGGGGTTAAATATAAAAACGGCTCCGGTTCCGTTATTTTAAGGGTTAAAGCTTCCAAATTTGGTGTGCAATACTTTTAAGGCTTTAAGACACTGTGGTGAAATTTTGGTGAATTTTGAACAATTCCTTCATACATTTTCGCAATTGCAGTAATAAAGTGTGTTTAGTTTAAAATTTAAAGTGACAGTAACGGTTTTATTTTAAAACGTTTTTTGTGCTTTGTTATCAAGTTTATGCCTGTTTAACATGTCTGAACTACCAGATAGATTGTGTTCTGACTGTGGGGAAACCAAGGTTCCTTCTCATTTAACTATATGTATTTTATGTCATAAAAAAAAAAAAAAAAAAAAAAAAAAAAAAAAAAAATTTAGTAAAAATGATGCCCAAGATGATTCCTCAAGTGAGGGGAGTAAGCATGGTAGTGCATCATCCCCTCCTTCGTCTACACCAGTCTTGCCCATACAGGAGGCCCCTAGTACATCTAGTGCGCCAATACTCCTTACTATACAACATTTAACGGCTGTAATGGATAATTCTATCAAAAACATTTTAGCCAATATGCCCACTTATCAGCGAAAGCGCGACTGCTCTGTTTTAGAAAATTCTGTAGAGCATGAGAACGCTGATGATATGGTTTCTGAAGGGCCCCTACACCAGTCTGAGGGGGCCAGGGAGGTTTTGTCTTAGGGAGAAATTTCAGATTCAGGAAACATTTCTCAACAAGCTGAACCTGATGTGATTACTTTTAAATTTAAGTTGGAACATCTCCGCACTCTGCTTAAGGAGGTGTTATCCAATTTGGATGATTGTGATTATCTGGTCATTCCAGAACCACTATGTAAAATGGAAAAGTTCTTAGAGGCCCCGGGGCCCCCCGAAGCTTTTCCTATATCCAAGCGGGTGGCGTACATTGTTAGTAAAGAATGGGACAGGCCCGGTATTCCTTTAGTACCTCCCCCCATATTTAAAAAATTGTTTTCCTATAGTCGACCCCAGAAAGGACTGATGGCAGACAGTCCCCAAGGTCGAGGGGGCGGTTTCTACTCTACACAAGCGCGCCACTATACCCATAGAAGATAGTTGTGCTTTCCAAGATCCTATGGATAAAAAATTAGAAGGTCTGCTAAAAAAGATGTTTGTTCAGCAAGGTTCCCTTCTACAACCAATTGCATGCATTGTCCCTGTCACTGCAGCCGCGTGTTTCTAGTTTGATGAGCTAGGAAAGGCGATTATTAGTAATTCTTCTTCTTATGAGGAGATTATGGACAGAATTCGTGCTCTTAAATTGGCTAATTCTTTCACCCTAGACGCCACCTTGCAATTGGCTAGGTTAGCGGCGAAAAAATTCTGGGTTTGCTATTGTGGCGCAGAGCGCTTTGGTTAAAATCTTGGGCAGCGGATGCGTCTTCCAAGAACAAATTGCTTGACATTCCTTTCAAGGGGAAAACACTCTTTGGCCCTGACTTGAAAGAGATTATCTCTGATATCACTGGGGGCAAGGGCCACGCCCTTCCTCAGGATAGGTCTTTTCAAGACCAAAAATAAACCTAAGTTTCGTCCCTTTCGCAGAAACGGATCAGCCCCAAGGGCTACGTCCTCTAAGCAGGAAGGTAATACTTCTCAAGCCAATCCAGCCTGGAGACCTATGCAAGGCTGGAACAAAGGAAAGCAGGCCAGGAAACCTGCCACTGCTACCAAGACAGCATGAAATGCGGGCCCCCGATCCGGGACAGGATCTGGTGGGGGGCAGACTCTCTCTCTTCACTCAGGCTTGGGCAAGAGATGTTCTGGATCCTTGGGCGCTAGAAATAGTCTCCCAAGGTTATTCTCTGGAGTTCAAGGGGCTTCCTCCAAGGGGGAGGTTCCACAGGTCTCAGTTGTCTTCATAAGAAGACGGGCATTCTTACATTGGGTAGAAGACCTGCTAAAAATGGGAGTGATTCATCCTGTTCCATTAGGAGAACAAGGGATGGGGTTCTACTCCAATCTGTTCATAGTTCCCAAAAAAGAGGGAACGTTCAGACCAATCTTAGATCTCAAGATCTTGAACAAGTTTCTCAAGGTTCCATCGTTCAAGATGGAAACCATTCGAACACTTCTTCCTTCCATCCAGGAAGGTCAATTCATGACCAAGGTGGATTTCAAGGATGCGTATCTACATATTCCTATCCACAAGGAACACCATCGGTTCCTAAGGTTTGCATTCCTGGACAAGCATTTCCAGTTCGTGGCGTTTTCTTTCGGATTAGCCACTGCTCCTAGGATTTTCTCATAGGTACTAGGGTCCCTTCTGGCGGTGCTAAGACCAAGGGGCATTGCTGTAGTACCTTACTTGGACGACATTCTGATTCAAGCGTCGTCCCTTCCTCAAGTTAAGGCTCACACGGACATTGTCCTGGCCTTTCTCAGATCTCACGGATGGAAAGTGAACGTGGAAAAGAGTTCTCTATCTCCGTCAACGAGGGTTCCCTTCTTGGGAACTATAATAGACTCCTTAGAAATGAGGATTTTTCTGAAAGAAGCCAGAAAAACAAAACTTCTAGACTCTTGTCGGATACTTCATTCCGTTCCTCTTCCTTCCATAGCGCAGTGCATGGAAGTGATAGGTTTGATGGTAGCGGCAATGGACATAGTTCCTTTTGTGCGCATTCATCTAAGACCATTACAACTGTTCATGCTCAGTCAGTGGAATGGGGACTATTCAGACTTGTCTCCGAAGATACAAGTAAATCAGAGGACCAGAGACTCATTCCGTTGGTGGCTGTCCCTGGACAACCTGTCACAAGGGATGACCTTCCGCAGACCAGAGTGGGTCATTGTCACGACCGACGCCAGTCTGATGGGCTGGGGCGCGGTCTGGGGATCCCTGAAAGCTCAGGGTCTTTGGTCTCGGGTAGAATCTCTTCTACCGATAAATATTCTGGAACTGAGAGCGATATTCAATGCTCTCAAAGCTTGGCCTCAGCTAGCGAGGGCCAAGTTCATACATCAACCATCAGGAGGGAACAAGGAGTTCCCTAGCGATGGAAGAAGTGACCAAAATCATTCTATGGGCGGAGTCTCACTCCTGCCACCTGTCTGCTATCCACATCCCAGGAGTGGAAAATTGGGAAGCGGATTTTCTGAGTCGTCAGACATTGCATCCGGGGGAGTGGGAACTCCATCCGGAAATCTTTGCCCAAGTCACTCAACCGTGGGGCATTCCAGACATGGATCTGATGGCCTCTCGTCAGAACTTCAGAGTTCCTTACTACGGGTACAGATCCAGGGATCCCAAGGCGGCTCTAGTGGATGCACTAGTAGCACCTTGGACCTTCAAACTAGCTTATGTGTTCCCGCCGTTTCCTCTCATCCCCAGGCTGGTAGCCAGGATCAATCAGGAGAGGGCGTCGGTGATTTTGATAGCTCCTGCGTGGCCACGCAGGACTTGGTATGCAGATCTGGTGAATATGTCATCGGCTCCACCATGGAAGCTACCTTTGAGACGAGACCTTCTTGTTCTAGGTCCGTTCGACCCACTCCGGCTGACTGCTTGGAGATTGAACGCTTGATCTTATCAAAGCGAGGGTTCTCGGATTCTGTTATTAATACTCTTGTTCAGGCCTGAAAGCCTGTAACCAGAAAAATTACCACATAATTTGGTATATCTGTTGGTGTGAATCTGCAGGATTCCCTTGGGACAAGGTTAAGATTCCTAAGAGTCTATCCTTCCTTCGAGAAGGATTGGAAAAAGGATTATCTGCAAGTTCCTTGATGGGACAGATTTCTGCCTTGTCTGTGTTACTTCACAAAAAGCTGGCAGCTGTGCCAGATGTTCTAGCCTTTGTTCAGGCTCTGGTTAGAATCAAGCCTGTTTACAAAATTTTGACTCCTCCTTGGAGTCTCAACCTAGTTCTTTCAGTTCTTCAGGGGGTTCCGTTTGAACCCTTACATTCCGTTGATATTAAGTTATTATCTTGGAAAGTTTTGTTTTTGGTTGCAATTTCTTCTGCTAGAAGAGTTTCAGAATTATCTGCTCTACAGTGTTCTTCTCCTTATCTGGTGTTCCATGCAGATAAGGTGGTTTTGCGTACTAAACCTGGTTTTCTTCCAAAAGTTGTTTCTAACAAAAACATTAACCAGGAGATAGTTGTGCCTTCTTTGTGTCCTAATCCAGTTTCAAAGAAGGAACGTTTGTTGCACAACTTGGATGTAGTTCGTGCTCTCAAATTTTACTTAGCAGCTACTAAGGATTTCAGACAAACTTCGTCTTTGTTTGTTGTTTATTCTGGTAAACGGAGAGGTCAAAAAAGCAACTTCTACCTCTCTCTCCTTCTGGATTAAAAGCATTATCCGATTGGCTTATGAGACTGCCGGACGGCAGCCTCCTGAAAGAATCACAGCTCACTCCACTAGGGTTGTGGCTTCCACATGGGCCTTCAAGAACGAGGCTTCTGTTGATCAGATATATAAGGCAGTGACTTGGTCTTCACTGCACACTTTTTCTAAATTTTACAAATTTGATACTTTTGCTTCTTCTGAGGCTATTTTTGGGAGAAAGGTTTTGCAAGCCGTGGTGCCTTCCATTTAGGTGACCTGATTTGCTCCCTCCCTTCATCCGTGTCCTAAAGCTTTGGTATTGGTTCCCACAAGTAAGGATGACGCCGTGGACCGGACACACCTATGTTGGAGAAAACAGAATTTATGTTTACCTGATAAATTACTTTCTCCAACGGTGTGTCCGGTCCACGGCCCGCCCTGGTTTTTTTAATCAGGTCTGATAATTTATTTTCTTTAACTACAGTCACCACGGTAACATATGGTTTCTCCTATGCAAATATTCCTCCTTAACGTCGGTCGAATGACTGGGGTAGGCGGAGCCTAGGAGGGATCATGTGACCAGCTTTGCTGGGCTCTTTGCCATTTCCTGTTGGGGAAGAGAATATCCCACAAGTAAGGATGACGCCGTGGACCGGACACACCGTTGGAGAAAGTAATTTATCAGGTAAACATAAATTCTGTTTTTTATCTCTATTCATTTGCTGCATAAAATGCAAATTGGTGCAAAACAACCTACAGTAAAACATTGTGTCTCCTTCAATAAGTCATTTTTATTGAACAACACAGGTATAGAAGGATAAATGTTGGTAGTTTAGGGAAAAGAACTAATACTTAGCTCCTGTGCACCTAACATAAATCAGCACATTTGTATATTCCTGCTGTTATTGGTCTGCTGAAAAAAAGGTGTGATCTGTGTGGCTAGCTCAACGCAAACACAGGGAAATAGACATGCAAATAAAATGTATGCAAACAAATGAAATCGGATTTATTATAGAATAGAACTCCGCAATGAAGGGGTTAATGTGGGTTCTGTGGGAAACTAATTACAGACATGGGCAGAAATATAGGGGGCAGTAAAGTCAACATTTTTTTATGATTAAAAAGACCATTCAATTTTAAACAACTTTCCAGTTTACTTCTGTTTTCTAATGTGCTTTGTTCTCTTGGTATCCTTTGTTGAAAAACATACATAGGTAAGCACAGGAGCAGCAATGCACTACTGGGAGTTGGTGCTGATTGGTTGCTGTACAAGTGTGCCTCATGCCATTGGCTTACCCAACGTATTCAGCTAGTTCCCAGTAGTGCATTGCTGCTCCTTCATCAAAGGTACTAAAAGAATGAAGCAAATAATATTTGTATGATCTGTATTAATCATGAAAGAACAATTTGATTTCCTGTCCTTTTTATTTGAAAGATTTGCATTTTTAGATTAAGATTTTTAATTTTAGTCTTTAAGGCTTAGGTCATTGGAGGGAATGAGGTGCAGCAGATGAAGAGTGATGTGGTAATGAAACTCAATCTACATGCGGAAGTAGCTCATTTTAATGTTTTAAAGTGGAAGTAGCATGGATTTGTAAAGAACTAGAGGTGACTAATTTACATTTGTAAAGCAAACATATACTTCTTAGGGTGTATTATTTCTATTAATAATTCACTTCATGGGGTCATATAATGCGGTCTCTCCCTTTGCACATGGTAATAAGGATTTTTTAACTATAAATGTCTACTGTTTATGAACAAGCAACATAACTGAATGGAAATTTGAGGCTGCATGTAGCAGTTTTATATATGACATGATTCATTGTGGTTTATATATGACATGATTCATTGTGGTTTATATATGACATGATTCATTGTGGTTACTGGGTTCCTTTAAAGGGACAGTTTATTAAAAAATGTTCTCCCCTTTCATTTGTTCCCAATGATCCATTTTACTTGCTGGAGTATATTAAATTGTTTACAAGTATTTCCTTTACCCTTATATTGGCATTTGAAATAGCTGATTTAGCCTGTGGTATCCACACCTATTCTGAAAGATTCTGGCCTTAGGTCCAAGCTATAGCTAGGCTGAGTAAACACAGCCAGCAGAAGAAATTACCCCTCCAGTGGGTTATAGAAGAAATAAGGTAATAAAATGTTCATTTTCCATTGTTCTCTCCAAGTATTGGTCTTTGGTTTACAGACAGATATAAGATAAAGAAGCAAGTATATGTATACAAGGTGATAAATAAATGAGATCTGATTATACCTACAAGCTCAACCCATTTTATTAGGTTGTTTTTATATACACAAATTAACCTTAAAAAGCAAATTCTCATACATTTTATACTATGCAGTTGGTAAAAAAAAGTAAATGGAAACACATTAAGGAAAAAACTATTTTACAGTATACTGTCCTTTTAAGTCCTCATTCTGTGGACTTCACATTGAACAGCCTAGTGTACAAATAGGTTTCCCTGCTGAGCAATTTAGAGATGTCTCTAGATATAAACCTCTGGTGTGATGCCGTTTTATCTTAACACAAACACGTTAGCAAAAATGATTTAGTCAGTAACAGAAATCATTATCCATATTAATGTAACTTCATTTTGTTTTAGCTTCTGCAGCAAATGACAACATGGGAAAAAGGTAAGTCTCTGCGTTCTGTTTATCCCTATAAGTTTGTAGTCAGTCTTATATAATTCTTACATTACTGTGTGAACTTACCTCTGTAGTATTTACATTTACTGACAAGCTTTTTACATAATTCCTACATTACTGTGTGAGCTTACCTCTGTAGTATTTATATTTACTTATAAGCATTTTACATCATTCTTACATTACTGTGTGAGCTTACCTCTGTAGTATTTATATTTACTTATAAGCATTTTACATCATTCTTACATTACTGTGTGAGCTTACCTCTGTAGTATTTATATTTACTGACAAGCTTTTTACATCATTCGTACATTACTGTGTGAACTTACCTTTGTAGTATTTACATTTACTGACAAGCTTTTTACATCATTCGTACATTACTGTGTGAGCTTACCTCTGTAGTATTTATATTTACTCACAAGCTTTTTACATCATTCTTACATTACTGTGTGAGCTTACCTCTGTAGTATTTATATTTAGTTATAAGCAGTTTACGTCATTCTTACATTACTGTGTGAGCTTACCTCTGTAGTATTTACATTTACTTATAAGCTTTTTACATCATTCTTACATTACTGTGTGAGCTTACCTCTGTAGTATTTATATTTACTTATAAGCATTTTACATCATTCTTACATTACTGTGTGAGCTTACCTCTGTATTATTTACATTTACTGACAAGCTTTTTACATCATTCTTACATTACTGTGTGAGGTTACCTCTGTAGTATTTATATTTACTTATAAGCAGTTTATGTCATTCTTACATTACTGTGTGAGCTTACCTCTGTAGTATTTACATTTACTTATAAGAATTTTACATCATTCTTACATTACTGTGTGAGCTTACCTCTGTAGTATTTACATTTACTGACAAGCTTTCTCTTGTAAGGTGTATCCAGTCCACTGATCATCCATTACTTGTGGGATATTCTCATTCCCAACAGGAAGTTGCAAGAGGACACCCACAGCAGAGCTGTTATATAGCTCCTCCCCTCCATATCCCGTCATTCTCTTGCAACTCTCAGCAAGCATGGAGGTAGTAAGAGAGAGTGGTGAAATATAGTTAGTTTTTTTCTTCAATCAAAAGTTTGTTATTTTTAAATGGTACCGGAGTTGTACTATTTTATCCCAGGGAGTAAATAGAAGAAGAATCTGCCTGAGCTTTCTATGATCTTTGCAGGTTGTAACTAAGATCCATTGCTGTTCTCACATATGTCTGAGGAGAGAGGTAACTTCAGCGGGAGAATGGCGTGCAGGTTACTCTGCTATGAGGTATGTGCAGTTACAATTTTTTCTAGAGATGGAAAATGCTGCTGATACCGGATTAATGTAAGTTAAGCCTGAATACAGTGATTTAATAGCGACTGGTATCATGCTTACTCTGAGGTAATAGTCTTATAAAATTGCAATATAAAACGTTTGCTGGCATGTTTAAGCGTTGTTATATATGCTTTGGTGATAAAACTTTATTGGGGCCTAGTTTTTCCACATGGCTGGCTTAAATTTTGCCTAGAAACAGTTTCCTGAGGCTTTCCACTGTTGTTGTATGAGTGGGAGGGGCCTATTTTAGCGCTTTTTTGCACAGTTAAAATTACAGACGGAGACATCCAGCTTCCCTCAGAAGTCCCCTGAATGGCATCTCTAAAGGGCTCAAAGGCTTTCCAAAGTTGTTTATTGGGGAAGGTAGGGCCACAGCAGAGCTGTGGCAGTTTGTTGTGACTGTTAAAAAACGTCTAAATCGTTTTTTTGATCTGTTTTCTCTTGTTAAGTGTATCCAGTCCACGGATCATCCATTACTTATGGGATATATTCTCCTTCCCAACAGGAAGTTGCAAGAGTCCACCCACAGCAAAGCTGCTATATAGCTCCTCCCCTAACTGCCATTACCAGTCATTCTCTTGCAAGTCTCAACATAGATAGGAGGTCGTGAGCGTCTGTGGTTTTTTATACTTAGTTTATTTCTTCAATCAAAAGTTTGTTATTTTTAAATGGCACCGGAGTGTGCTGTTTATCTCAGGCAGTATTTGGAAGAAGAATCTGCCTGCGTTTTTTCTATGATCTTAGCAGACGTAACTAAGATCCAGTTGCTGTTCTCACACATTCTGAGGAGTAAGTTACTTCAGAGGGGGAATGGCGTGCAGGTTTTCCTGCAAATAAGGTATGTGCAGTAATATATTTTTCTAAGGAATGGAATTGACTAAGAAAATACTGCTGATACCGAAGTAATGTAAGTAAAGCCTTAAATGCAGTGATAGCGACTGGATCGGGCTTATTAATAGACATACATACTCTTATAAGAATGTGTTTTAAAACGTTTGCTGGCATGTTTAATCGTTTTTTAACATATGTTTGGTGATAAAACTTATTGGGGCCTAATTTTTCCACATGGCTGGCTTAAATTTTGCATAGAAACAGTTATAGGGAAGGTAATCCACAGCTCAGCTGTGGCAGTTTTGTTGTGTCTGTTTAAAAAAATGTCGTTTTTTTTTTTTTTTTTTTTAATCTGTTTTTTGCATTAAGGGGTTAATCATCCATTTGCAAGTGGGTGCAATGCTCTGTTAACTTATTACATGTACTGTAAAAATTTCGTTTGATTTACTGCCTTTTTTCACTGTTTTTCAAATTTTGACAAAATTTGTTTCTCTTAAAGGCACAGTAACGTTTGTTATATTTGCTTGTTAACTTGATTTAAAGTGTTTTCCAAGCTTACTAGTCTCTTTATTAGTTCTAACATGTCTAACATAGAGGAGGCTCTGTGTTTATTATGTTTAAAGCCATGGTGCAACCCCATTTTAGAATGTGTACCAGATGTACTGATTTCATGTTAAACAATAAAGATCATTTTTTGTATTTAAAAACATTATCACCAGAGGATTCTGTCGAGGGGGAAGTTATGCCGACTAACTCTCCCCACGTGTCAGACCCTTTGACTCCCGCTTTAGGGACTCACGCTCAAATGGCGCCAAGTACATCAAGGGCACCCATAGCGTTTATTTTACCAGAGGATTCTGTCGAGGGGGAAGTTATGCCGACTAACTCTCCCCACGTGTCAGACCCTTTGACTCCCGCTCCAGGGACTCACGCTCAAATGGCGCCAAGTATATCAATGGCGCCCATAGCGTTTATTTTACAAGACATGGCAAAGGTTGTGTATAATACACTGGCAGCAGTATTAGTCAGACTACCTGAAATTAAAGGAAAGCAAAACAGCTCTGGGGGTAGATACAGAGCATACAGACGCTTTAAGAACCATGTCTGATACTACCTCACAATATGCTTAGTCTGTGGGTGATATTTGTGACTCAGGGAAGATGATTTAACCTGATTCTGATATTTCTACATTTAAAATTTATGCTTGAGAACCTCCACTTGTTGCTCAGGGAGGCTTTAGCTGCTCTGAATGAATGTGTACAATCGCAGTGCCAGAGAAATTGTGTAGACTGGATAAATAATATGCAGTGCCGGTGTGTACTTATGTTTTTCCAATACCTAAAGAGGTTTACTAAAATTTTTCATAAGGAATGGGATAGACCAGGTGTGCCGTTCTCTTCCCCTCCTATTTTTTAGAAGAATGTTTTCTAATAGTTGCCACCACACGGGACTTATGGCAGACAGTTCCTAAGGTGGAGAGAAGAGTTTCTACTCTAGCTAAGCGTACCACTACCTCTGGCGAGGACTGTTGTGCTTTTTTAGATCCAATGGATAAAAAATGTTTATTCAACAAGGTTTTATCCTGCAGCCCCTTGCAAGCATTGCTCCTGTCACTGCTGCTGCGGCGTTCTGGTTTGAGTCTCTTGATGAGGCTTTACAGGCTCCATTGGATGAATATATTTGACAAGCTTAGAGCACTTAAGCTAGCCAATTCCTTTGTTTTCTGATGCCTTTGTTCCTTTGACTAGACTAACGGCTAAGAATTCTGTTTTTTACTATACTGGCGCGCAGAGCGCTATGGCTTATATCATGGTCAGCTGTCGTGACTTTAATAAATAAGCTACTTAACTTCCCTTCAAGGGGCAGACCCTATTCAGGCCTAGTTTGAAGGAGATTATTACTTATATCACTGGAGGAAAAGATCATGCCCTTCCTCAGGACAGGTCCAAATCAAGGGACAAAAAAGGCCTAATTTTCGTGCCTTTCGAAAATTCAAGGCAGGTGTGGCATCAACTTCCTCTAAGGCAAAATAAGAGGGAACTTTTGCTCAGTCCAAGGCGGTCTGGAGACAACCGGACCTGGAACAAAGATAAGCAGGTCAAGGAGCCTGCTGCTGCCTCTAAAACAGCATGAGGAACGGACCCCTATCTGGTAACGGATCCTATAGGGGGCAGACTTCATTCTTCGCCCAGGCGTGGGCAAGAGATGCCCAGGATCCCTGGGCATTGGCAATTATACCCCAGAGATATCTTCTGGATTTCAAAGCTTTCCCCCCCAAAAAAGGGGAGTTTTTGCCTTTCACATTTATCTGCAAACCAGATAAAGAAAGAGACATTCTTGCATTGTGTACGTGACCCATTCAGTTCCAATAGAGGAACAGGGACACAGTTTTCCTCAAATCGGTTTGTGGTTCCCAAGGAAAGGAAACCTTCAGACCTATTTTGGATCTAAAAGATCTTAAACAAATTCTTTAGAATTCTATCATTTAAGATGGAAACTATTCGTACCATCTTAACTATGATCCAGGAAAGTCAATAGAGGACTACAATGGATTTGAAGGATGCTTATCCTCACATTACGATGCATAAAGATCACCATCGGTTTTTCAGGTTTGCCTTTCTAGACAGGCATTACCAGTTTGTAGCTCTTTCCTTTGGGTTAACTACAGCCCCTAGAATCTTTATGGAGGTTCTGGGGTCACTTTGGCGGTCCTTAGGCCGCGGGGCATAGAAGTGGCCCCTTATTTAGACGACATCCTGATACAGGCGTCAAACATCCAAGTTGCCAAGTCTCATACGGACGTAGTACTGGCATTTCTGAGATCGCATGGGTGGAAAGTGAACAAGGAAAGAGTTCTCTATCCCCAATATCAAGGGTTTCCCTCCTAGGGATTCTGATAGATTTTGTAGAAATTAAAATTTACCTGACGGAGTCCAGGTTGTCAAAGTTTCTAAATTTCTGCCGTGTTCTTCATTCCATCCGCACCCTTTGGTGGCTCAGTACATGAATGTAATCGGCTTAATGGTAGCGGCAAGGGACATAGTACCGTTTGCACGCCTACATTTCAGACCACTGCAACTATGCATGCTCAGCCAGAGGAACGGGGATTACACAGATTTGTTCTCCTGTTAAATCCGGACCAAGAAACCAGAGATTCTCTTCTCTGGTGACTATCTCGGGTCCATCTGTCCAAGGGTATGACCTTCCGCAGGTCAGATGGGACAATTGTTACAACAGATGCCAGCCTTTTAGGTTGGGATACAGTCTGGAGCTCCCTGAAGGCTCAGGGATAGTGGACTCAGGAGGAGACCCTCCTTCTAATGAATATTCTGGAACTGGGAGCGATATTCCATGCTCTTCAGACTTGGCCTCAGTTAGCAACTCTGAGGTACATCATATTTCAGTCGGACAATATCACGACTGTGGCTTACATCAACCATCAAGGGGGAACAGAAGTTCCCTAGCAATGTTAGAAGTCTTAAAATAATTCACTGGACAGAGACTCACTCTTGTCTAAAAGCTATCCCTATCCCAGGTGTTGAGAACTGGGAGGCAGATTTTCTAAGTCGTCAGACTTTTCATCCGGGGGAGTGGGAATTCCCTCCGGAGGGGTTTGCACAAGATCAAGCAGGAGAGTGCTTTGGTGCTTTTGACAGCGCCTGCGTGGCCACGCAGGACCTGGTATGCAGATCTGGTGGACATGTCATCCTTTCCACCACGGTCTCTGCTTCTGAGACAGGACCCTCTACCTCAGGGTCTTTTCAACCATCTAAATATAACTAATCTGAGATGGACTGCCTGGAGACAGAACGCTTGATGTTATCAAAGCATGGCTTCTCCGAGTCAGTAATTGATACCTTAATACAGGCATAAAAGCCTGTCTCTAGGAAAATTTAACATAAGATATCTTATTGTTATGAATCCAAGGGTTACTCATGGAGTAAAGTCTGGATTCCCAGGATATTATCTTTTCTCCAAGATGATTTTGAGAAAAGGGTTGTCAGCTAGTTCTTTAAAAGGACAGATTTCTACTCTGTCTATTCTTTTGCACAAGCGTCTGGCAGGTATTCTAGACGTTCAGGCATTTGGTCAGGCTTTGGTTAGAACCAAGCCTGTGGTTAAAAATGTTGCTCCGCCATGGAGCTTAAAGCTGGTTCTTAAGGTTCTTCAAGGAGTTCCATTTGAACCTTTTCATTCCATAGATATCAAACTTCTATCTTGGAAAGTTCCTTTTTGGTAGCTATTTCCTCGGCTCATAGAGTCTCCGAGTTATCTGCGTTGCAATGTGATTCTCCTTATCTGGTTCTCCGTACGGATAAGGTAGTCCTGTGTACCAACCTGGGTTTTTACCTAAGGTGGTATCTAACAAGAATATCACTCAAGAGATTGTTGTTCCATTCTTGTATCCTAATCCTTCTTCAAAGAAGGAACGTCTATTACACAATTTGGACGTGGTTCGTGTTTTAAAGTTTTACTTACAAGCTACTACAGATTTTCATCAAACATTCACCTTGTTTGTTGTCTATTCTGGACAGAGGAGAGGTCAAAGGACTTCAGCAACCTCTCTGTCTTTTTGGTTAAAAAGCATAATTCATTTAGCTTATGAGACTGCTGGACAGCAGCCTCCTGAAGGGATTACAGCTCATTCTACTAGAGCTGTGGTTTTCACTTGGGCCTTTTTTAAATGTGGCTTCTGTTGAACAGATTACAAGACGGAGTCTTGGTCTGCGTTTCATACTTTTTCAAATTTAACAAATTTGATACCTTGCTTCTTCGGAGGCTATTTTTGGGAGAAAGGGTTTTTTACAGGCAGTGGTAACTTCCGTTTAAGTACCTGCCTTGTCCCTCCCATCATCCGTGTACTTTAGCTTTGGTATTGGTATCCCATAAGTAATGGATGATCCGTGGACTGGATACACTTAACAAGAGAAAACATAATTTATGCTTACCTGATAAATTTATTTCTCTTGTAGTGTATCCAGTCCACGGTCCGCCCTGTCACTTTAAGGCAGGTAATTTTTCCATTAAACTACAGTCACCACTGCACCCTATGGTTTTCCTTTCTCTGCATGTTTTCGGTCGAATGACTGGTAATGGCAGTTAGGGGAGGAGCTATATAGCAGCTTTGCTGTGGGTGGACTCTTGCAACTTCCTGTTGGGAAGGAGAATATATCCCATAAGTAATGGATGATCCGTGGACTGGATACACTACAAGAGAAATAAATTTATCAGGTAAGCATAAATTATGTTTTTTGAACTAAGGGGTTAATCATCCATTTGCAAGTGGGTGCAATGCTCTGTTAGCTTATTACATACACTGTAAAAATTTCGTTTGATTTAGTGCCTTTTTTCACTGTTTTTAAAATTTTGACAAAATTTGTTTCTCTTAAAGGCACAGTACCGTTTTTTATATTTGCTTGTTAACTTGATTTAAAGTGTTTTCCAAGCTTGCTAGTCTCATTGCTAGTCTGTACAAACATGTCTGACATAGAGGAAACTCCTTGTTCATTATGTTTAAAAGCCATGGTGGAACCCCCTCTTAGAATGTGTACCAAATGTACTGATTTCACTTTAAGCAATAAAGATCATATACTGTCTTTAAAAAATTTATCACCAGAGGAATCTGACGAGGGGGAAGTTATGCCGACTAACTCTTCCCACGTGTCAGATCCTTTGACTCCCGCTCAAGGGACTCACGCTAAAATGGCGGCAAGTACATCTAGGGCGCCCATAGCGTTTACTTTACAAGACATGGCGGCAGTCATGGATAATACACTGTCAGCGGTATTAGCCAGACTACCTGAATTTAGAGGTAAGCGAGATAGCTTTGGGGTTAGACGAAATGCAGAGCATACTGACGCTTTAAGAACCATGTCTGATACTGCCTCACAATATGCAGAAGCTGAGGAAGGAGAGCTTCAGTCTGTGGGTGATGTTTCTGACTCAGGAAAGATGATGCAACCTGATTCTGATATTTCTACATTTAAATTTAAGCTTGAACACCTCCGCGTGTTGCTCAGGGAGGTTTTAGCTGCTCTGAATGACTGCGATACAATTGCAGTGCCAGAGAAATTGTGTAGACTGGATAAATACTATGCAGTGCCGGTGTGTACTGATGTTTTTCCAATACCTAAAAGGTTTACAGAAATTATTAATAAGGAATGGGATAGACCAGGTGTGCCGTTCTCTCCCCCTCCTATTTTGCGTCGTTCTGGTGTGAGTCTCTGGAAGAGGCTTTACAGGTAGCGACTCCATTGGATGAACTTAGAGCACTTAAGCTAGCCAATTCTTTTGTTTTTGATGCCATTGTTCATTTGACTAAACTAACGGCTAAGAATTCTGGTTTTGCTATACAGGCGCGCAGGGCACTATGGCTTAAATCATGGTCAGCTGACGTGACTTCAAAATCTAAGCTGCTTAACATTCCCTTCAAGGGGCAGACCCTATTCGGGCCTGGTTTGAAGGAGATTATTGCTGATATAACTGGAGGAAAAGGTCATGCCCTTCCTCAGGACAGGTCCAAATCAAGGGCCAAACAGTCTAATTTTTGTGCCTTTCGAAACTTCAAGGCAGGTGCGGCATCAACTTCCTCTAATGCAAAACAAGAGGGAACTTTTGCTCAGTCCAAGACGGTCTGGAGACCTAACCAGACCTGGAACAAAGGTAAGCAGGCCAAAAAGCCTGCTTCTGCCTCTAAGACAGCATGAAAGAACGGCCCCCTATCCGGTAACGGATCTAGTAGGGGCAGACTTTAACTCTTTTGTCCAGGATCCCTGGGCGTTGGAAATTATATCCCAGGGATATCTTCTGGACTTCAAAGCTTCCCCCCCAAAAGGGAGATTTCACCTTTCACAATTATCTGCAAACCAGATAAAGAGAGAGGCATTCTTACACTGTGTTCGAGACCTCCTAGTTATGGTAGTGATCCATCCAGTTCCAAAGGAGGAACAGGGACAGGGTTTTTACTCAAATCTGTTTGTGGTTCCCAAAAAAGAGGGAACCTTCAGACCAATTTTGGATCTAAAGATCTTAAACAAATTCCTCAGAGTTCCATCATTCAAGATGGAAACTATTCGAACCATCCTACCTATGATCCAGGAGGGTCAATATATGACTACAGTGGATTTAAAGGATGCTTATCTTCACATTCCGATACACAAAGATCATCATCGGTTTCTCAGGTTTGCCTTTCTAGACAGGCATTACCAGTTTGTAGCTCTTCCCTTTGGATTAGCTACAGCCCCAAGAATTTTTACGAAGGTTCTGGGGTCGCTTCTGGCGGTCCTAAGGCCGTGGGGCATAGCAGTGGCCCCTTATTTAGACGACATCCTGATACAGGCGTCAAACTTCCAAATTGCCAAGTCTCATACGGACGTAGTACTGGCATTTCTGAGGTCGCATGGATGGAAAGTGAACAAGGAAAAGAGTTCTCTATCCCCACTCACAAGAGTTTCCTTCCTACTCTGATAGATTCTGTAGAAATGAAAATTTACCTGACGGAGTCCAGGTTATCAAAGCTTCTAACTTCCTGCCGTGTTCTTCATTCCATTCCGCGCCCTTCGGTGGCTCAGTGCATGGAAGTAATCGGCTTAATGGTAGCGGCAATGGACATGCATGCTCAGTCAGTGGAACGGGGATTACACAGTTTTGTCCCCTCTACTACATCTGGATCAAGAGACCAGGGATTCTCTTCTCTGGTGGCTATCTCGGGTCCATCTGTCCAAAGGTATGACCTTTCGCAGGCCAGATTGGACAATTGTAACAAAAGATGCCAGCCTTCTAGGTTGGGGTGCAGTCTGGAACTCCCTGAAGGCTCAGGGATCGTGAACTCAGGAGGAGACACTCCTTCCAATAAATATTCTGTAACCGAGAGCGATATTCAATGCTCTTCAGGCTTGGCCTCAGTTAGCAACTCGGAGGTACATCAGATTTCAGTCGGACAACATCACGACTGTGGCTTACGTCAACCATCAAGGGGGAACAAGAAGTTCCCTAGCGATGTTAGAAGTTTCAAAGATAATTCGCTGGGCAGAGATTCACTCTTGCCACCTATCAGCTATCCATATCCCAGGTGTAGAGAACTGGGAGGCGGATTTTCTAAGTCGTCACACTTTTCATCCGGGGGAGTGGGAACTCCATCCGGAGGTGTTTGCACAACTGATTCATCGTTGGGGCAAACCAGAACTGGATCTCATGGCGTCTCGCCAGAACGCCAAGCTTCCTTGTTACGGATCCAGGTCCAGGGATCCCAAGGCGACGTTGATAGATGCTCTAGCAGCGCCCTGGTCTTTCAACCTGGCTTATGTGTTTCCACCGTTTCCTCTGCTCCCTCGACTGATTGCCAAGATCAAGCAGGAGAGAGCATCAGGGATTTTGATAGCGCCTGCGTGGCCACGCAGGACCTGGTATGCAGATCTGGTGGACATGTCATCCTTTCCACCATGGACTCTGCCTCTGAGACAGGACCTTCTACTTCAGGGTCCTTTCAACCATCCAAATCTAATTTCTCTGAGACTGACTGCCTGGAGATTGAACGCTTGATTTTATCAAAGCGTGGCTTCTCCGAGTCAGTCATTGATACCTTAATACAGGCACGAAAGCCTGTCACCAGGAAAATTTACCATAAGATATGGCGTAAATATCTTTATTGGTGTGAATCCAAGGGTTACTTATGGAGTAAGGTCAGGATTCCCAGGATATTATCGTTTCTCCAAGAGGGTTTGGAAAAAGGATTGTCAGCTAGTTTCCTTAAAGGGACAGATTTCGGCTCTGTCTATTCTTTTGCACAAGCGTCTGGCAGATGTTCCAGGCGTTCAGGCATTTTGTCAGGCTTTAGTTAGAATCAAGCCTGTGTTTAAACCGGTTGCTCCGCCATGGAGCTTAAATTTGGTTCTTAAGGTTCTTCAAGGAGTTCCGTTTGAACCTCTTCATTCCATAGATATCAAACTTTTATCTTGGAAAGTTCTTTTTTTGGTAGCTATTTCCTCGGCTCGTAGAGTCTCCGAATTATCTGCCTTACAATGTGATTCTCCTTATCTGATTTTCCATACGGATAAGGTAGTCC
Organism: Bombina bombina; assembly: GCF_027579735.1. NCBI lineage: Eukaryota > Metazoa > Chordata > Amphibia > Anura > Bombinatoridae > Bombina > Bombina bombina. The sequence goes on along the minus strand of NC_069500.1, from coordinate 108,135,816 downwards.
TGCGTACCAAACCTGGGTTTTTACCTAAGGTGGTATCTAACAAGAATATCAATCAAGAGATTGTTGTTCCATCCTTGTGTCCTAATCCTTCTTCAAAGAAGGAACGTCTATTACACAATCTGGACGTGGTTCGTGCTTTAAAGTTTTACTTACAAGCTACTAAAGATTTTCGTCAAACATCTGCTTTGTTTGTTGTCTACTCTGGACAGAGGAGAAGTCAAAAGGCTTCGGCAACCTCTCTTTCTTTTTGGCTAAGAAGCATAATCCGCTTAGCCTATGAGACTGCTGGACAGCAGCCTCCTGAAAGGATTACAGCTAATTCTACTAGAGCTGTGGCTTCCACTTGGGCCTTTAAAAATGAGGCTTCTGTTGAACAGATTTGCAAGGCGGCGACTTGGTCTTCGCTTCATACTTTTTCAAAATTCTACAAATTTGATACTTTTGCTTCTTCGGAGGCTATTTTTGGGAGAAAGGTTTTACAGGCAGTGGTACCTTCCGTTTAAGTACCTGCCTTGTCCCTCCGTCATCCGTGTACTTTAGCTTTGGTATTGGTATCCCACAAGTAATGGATGATCCGTGGACTGGATACACCTTACAAGAGAAAACACAATTTATGCTTACCTGATAAATTTATTTCTCTTGTGGTGTATCCAGTCCACGGCCCGCCCTGTCATTTTAAGGCAGGTAATTTTTAAATTTAAACTACAGTCACCACTGCACCCTATGGTTTCTCCTTTCTCGGCTTGTTTTCGGTCGAATGACTGGATATGGCAGTTAAGGGAGGATATATATATATATATATATAACAGCTCTGCTGTTGGTGTTCTCTTGCAACTTCCTGTTGGGAATGAGAATATCCCACAAGTAATGGATGATCCGTGGACTGGATACACCACAAGAGAAATAAATTTATCAGGTAAGCATAAATTGTGTTTTTTACATCATTCTTACATTACTGTGTGAGCTTACCTCTGTAGTATTTATATTTACTTATAAGCAATTTACGTCATTCTTACATTACTGTGTGAGCTTACCTCTGTAGTATTTACATTTACTTATAAGCTTTTTACATAATTCTTACATTACTGTGTGAGCTTACCTCTGTAGTATTTACATTTACTTATAAGCTTTTTACATAATTCTTACATTACTGTGTGAGCTTACCTCTGTAGTATTTATATTTACTGACAAGCTTTTTACATCATTCTTACAGTACTGTGTGAGCTTACCTCTTTAGTATTTATATTTACTTATAAGCATTTTACATCATTCTTACAGTACTGTGTGAGCTTATATCTGTAGTATTTACATTTACTGACAAGCTTTTTACATCATTCTTACATTACTGTGTGAGCTTACCTCTGTAGTATTTACATGTACTTATATTTTACATTATTCTTACAGTACTGTGTGAGCTTACCTCTGTATTATTTACATTTACTGACAAGCTTTTCACATAATTCTTACATTACTGTGTGAGCTTACCTCTGTAGTATTTACATTTACTTATATTTTACATTATTCTTACAGTACTGTGTGAGCTTACCTCTGTAGTATTTACATTTACTGACAAGCTTTTTACATCATTCTTACATTACTGTGTGAGCTTACCTCTGTAGTATTTATATTTACTTATAAGCAGTTTACGTCATTCTTACAGTACTGTGTGAGCTTAATTCTGTAGTACAGGTAGCCCTTAGTTTACGCCAGGGTTAGGTTCCAGAAGGAATGGTTGTAAATCGAAACCGTTGTAAATTGAAACCCAGTTTATAATGTAAGTCAATGGGAAGTGAGGGAGTTAGGTTCCAGTCCCCTCTCAAAATTGTCATAAGTAACACCTAATACATTATTTTTAAAGCTTTGAAATGAAGACTTTAAATGCTAAACAGCATTATAAACCTAATAAAATAATCACACAACACATAATATATAATTAAACTAAGTTAAATTAACAAAAACATTTGCTAAACAGCATTATAAACCTAACAAAATAATCACACAACACAGACTTCACTTGCATTTTTCTGCAAACAGTTATTTCTATGCATTTCAATTTGGACTGATTTATAGACAGGAAGATCTTGTTCCTTTGAAATCTGCTCAATAGCTCAGTTCTGGTTAAAATGATTAATTTCAGCTTGCTTGGCTTTGCTGCAACACAAGCGGACAGTTCCACCTACTGGCTATTTTAATAAATGCACTGCTTCTCAATGCTTTTCAATAGCAGTCACATGACTGGAAAAAAAGGTTGTTATTCTGAAACGGTGTAAATTGAACCATTGTAAAACGAGGGCCACCTGTATTTACATTTACTTATATTTTACGTTATTCTTACTTTACTGTGTGAGCTTACCTCTGTAGTATTCACATTTACTTATATTTTAAATCATTCTTACATTACTGTGTGAGCTTACCTCTGTAGTATTTACATTGCTTTAATCATTTTACATAATTCTTACATTACTGTGTGAGCTTACCTCTGTAGTATTTACATTGCTATAATCATTTTACATCATTCTTACATTACTGTGTGAGCTTACCTCTGTAGTATTTACATTGCTATAATCATTTTACATCATTCTTACATTACTGTGTGAGCTTACCTCTGTAGTATTTACATTGCTATAATCATTTTACATCATTCTTACATTACTGTTTGAGCTTACCTCTGTAGTATTTACATTTACTGACAAGCTTTTAACATCATTCTTACATTACTGTGTGAGCTTACCTCTGTAGTATTTATATTTACTTATAAGCATTTTACATCATTCTTACATTACTGTGTGAGCTTACGTCTGTAGTATTTATATTTACTTATAAGCATTTTACATCATTCTTACATTACTGTGTGAGCTTACGTCTGTAGTATTTATATTTACTTATAAGCATTTTACATCATTCTTACATTACTGTGTGAGCTTACCTCTGTAGTATTTACATTTACTGACAAGCTTTTAACATCATTCTTACATTACTGTGTGAGCTTACGTCTGTAGTATTTATATTTACTTATAAGCAGTTTACGTCATTCTTACATTACTGTGTGAGCTTACCTCTGTAGTATTTATATTTACTTATAAGCAGTTTACGTCATTCTTACATTACTGTGTGAGCTTACGTCTGTAGTATTTATATTTACTTAAAAGCATTTTACATCATTCTTACATTACTGTGTGAGCTTCCCTCTGTAGTATTTACATTTACTGACAAGCTTTTCACATCATTCTTACATTACTGTGTGAGCTTACCTCTGTAGTATTTACATTTACTGACAAGCTTTTCACATCATTCTTACATTACTGTGTAAGCTTACCTCTGTAGTATTTACATTTACTGACAAGCTTTTTACATCATTCTTACATTACTGTGTGAGCTTACCTCTGTAGTATTTATATTTACTTATAAGCAGTTTACGTCATTCTTACATTACTGTGTGAGCTTACCTCTGTAGTATTTATATTTAGTTATAAGCAGTTTACGTCATTCTTACATTACTGTGTGAGCTTACCTCTGTAGTATTTACATTTACTTATAAGCTTTTTACATAATTCTTACATTACTGTGTGAGCTTACCTCTGTAGTATTTATATTTACTGACAAGCTTTTTACATCATTCTTACATTACTGTGTGAGCTTACCTCTGTAGTATTTACATTTACTGACAAGCTTTTCACATCATTCTTACATTACTGTGTGAGCTTTCCTCTGTAGTATTTACATTTACTGACAAGCTTTTCACATCATTCTTACATTACTGTGTGAGCTTACCTCTGTAGTATTTATATTTACTGACAAGCTTTTCACATCATTCTTACATTACTGTGTGAGCTTACCTCTGTAGTATTTATATTTACTGACAAGCTTTTCACATAATTCTTACATTACTGTGTGAGCTTACCTGTCTGGTATTTACATTTACTGACAAGCTTTTTACATAATTCTTACATTACTGTGTGAGCTTACCTCTGTAGTATTTACATTTACTGACAAGCTTTTCACATCATTCTTACATTACTGTGTGAGTTTACCTCTGTAGTATTTACATTTACTGACAAGCTTTTCACATCATTCTTACATTACTGTGTGCGCTTACCTCTGTAGTATTTATATTTACTTATAAGCATTTTACATCATTCTTAAATTACTGTGTGAGCTTACCTGTCTGGTATTTACATTTACTGACAAGCTTTTCACATAATTCTTACATTACTGTGTGAGCTTACCTCTGTAGTATTTACATTTACTGACAAGCTTTTCACATCATTCTTACATTACTGTGTGCGCTTACCTCTGTAGTATTTACATTGTTGTAAAAAAAACTAATTTCCTTATGTTACTTTGTGAGCATTAATTTCTATTATTAAAATAACTTTTCATCATTCCTCATCATTCTTCCATCACTGTGTGAGTATAGATCTGTGTTCCACGCCTTTGTATTGTTACAGTAACATATCTATTATGCATGGGTCTTTGTTACTATATCTGAGCGCACCTTGTTATTACTTAGAGCATCTGTTATTTACCTTTGGGCGCAACTCTTTATTCTTGCCTTGAATTTGCAATAAATTACAGCATGAGCATAGCACTTTTTCATACATTTACTTGTGAGCATACATTTGCTTTTCAGATTATGCACAGGCATCTTACCTTTGTGTGTGAGAGTTACTCTTTAGTTTTCAAAATAACCGGCACTATTACAATAAAGTGTGAGCCTGTTTATATATACCTTAATATGTGAGCATGTCCAGTCACTGGAGCATGATTTAAAGGGACAATGCAGTTAAGCAAGCAGCTGATATGAGTTTATTGTATTCAGAGCTGCTACAGAGACACCTATTAAATGGACTGGGCTCTTTTACTACTTTAATCACTCAGGTGATTTCTGCTGCTGCTGCTGCTGCTGCTGCTTTTTGAAAGCCAATACTACAGTATTGAAATTTTCAGCATAGGTAGTGGTTTCAACAGACAAAAAACGTTATTTCAGATTACAAAATAAAGGTAATCAGCAATTTGCAAACAATGTAATACACTCCATCAAATAAAATAGTTTATTGGGAACACGTTAAAGGCAAGATACATTTTACAGTATAATGTCCCTTTAAATGGAGACTTTGTTCACTTCTGAAATGAAAACAGAGTCATTTTTAATGAATCTGCTACTTTCATTAAACAGCCTCCTTGACGACCCGTTTCACATAACAGGACTGAGCGATATTGCAGATATCTTAGGAGACCTCATGGATGGAGGAATTTCTGCCTCAGAACTTGGTTTGACTGAATCTCAGGCTAAAACATTGTCTAGGTAAAGAAGATTGTGTGGAATTTGACATTGATCATTGAGTACTATGGATTTGTCTTTTATCTTAAAACCTGAAAAAGTTACTGCTTAAAAATGTGCGTCTTTCTGACATTACTTTTGTAAAAAGCCTAAACTATGTAAGTGAATAAAATGATGCAGATTGCATTATAATAATAGGAATATTAATGGCTGATGCTTAAGGAGAAAGTGATAAGATAATAATCATGTCTGTTCTTACAGGGAGAGACTGAACAAGCTTCCTTTGAAGCATGCTAGAAAAAGATCTGAAAAGGACAGGATGGAGTTGCAGATGTGGATGAAAAGGAAGCAGAGAGAAAAACTTGCAGAACACAAAAAAAAGATGGAGGAACTGAGAGAGATGGAACATAATCCTTTTCAGCCCAATCAGAATGCAGTAAGAAAGATCTCATTACTAGTTCATTCATGCACACGTGTAGTTTAGCATTACGTATTCTTGTGAGATGTGATCTAGGTGTCACTGTAATAAAGAGCAATGAGTTACAACAGAAGTATTACTAAAACTCCCACACACAGATATACAGCCAGTCTCTCCCTCTTCATTTTGTCTCTCTGTCATTATGTGTTGTTTCTTTCCCTTCTATACTCCTCTAAATTTGTTCAGATTGGGCTGACTTCTACTGTTATCCAGGCAGCCTTTCACCAATACTCACTGGCCTCTCCATGCTTTAGTGAGTTGGCTTTATATACTGATGCAGTCATTCCAGTATTAGTGAATCTAGGTCGGGGCAAATTTCTCAAAACTCTAGGAGCCAGACCAAAAATTATATTAAAAAAAATACAAATTCAATGCTTCTAAATAAGATGAGTATTGATTGCTTGTTTGTGAAGTAAAGTGTATTATTGTTTTAGAAATATTTTCGAAATTATTTTTTTTTGCGTAGAACTCGTCCATGTCCTCAAAAACAATAATGCGGAGCCAGAGAGTGAAAAATGAAAAAGATAAGTAAGTCGCTATACTTTTCTACTTTATCAATTTTATCATCGTTTGCTTAATGCTGTTTCATAATTTCTTAAATTTAAAGGACACTAAAGTCCAAAGTTTTGGGGCCACATACTTTCTTAAAGATCATGATGTGTCCCAGCCCAAGACCTTTAACTCTCCCTCTATTAATAGTTACTTTATCCACTTGTTATGTACATAATGTTATAGTAGAATGTGTGTCAAACTACTGATACAGATTGCAGTGATATTGTGCTAGGTTTTGTACATTTATACATAGCTTCATTTAAAACTCGTATTTAAAAATGATATTCTTTACTTTCTGTGTTGACCCACATGATCTTATATGAAGTTTGATTATTGTCTGTCTTTTCTTTCATGTAATTAACAAGAGTCCATGAGCTAGTGACGTATGGGATATACATTCCTACCAGGAGGGGCAAAGTTTCCCAAACCTTAAAATGCCTATAAATACACCCCTCACCACACCCACAAATCAGTTTTTACAAACTTTGCCTCCAAGGGAGGTGGTGAAGTAAGTTTGTGCTAGATTCTACGTTGATATGCGCTCCGCAGCAAGTTGGAGCCCGGTTTTCCTCTCAGCGTGCAGTGAATGTCAGAGGGATGTGAAGAGAGTATTGCCTATTGAATGCAGTGATCTCCTTCTACGGGGTCTATTTCATAAGGTTCTCTGTTATCGGTCGTAGAGATTCATCTCTTACCTCCCTTTTCAGATCGACGATATACTCTTATATTTACCATTACCTCTACTGATTCTCGTTTCAGTACTGGTTTGGCTTTCTACAAACATGTAGATGAGTGTCCTGGGGTAAGTAAGTCTTATTTTCTGTGACACTCTAAGCTATGGTTGGGCACTTTATTTATAAAGTTCTAAATATATGTATTCAAACATTTATTTGCCTTGACTCAGAATGTTCAACTTTCCTTATTTTCAGACAGTCAGTTTCATATTTGGGATTATGCATTGAATTATCATATTTTTCTTACCTCAAAAATTTGACTTTTTTCCCTGTGGGCTGTTAGGCTCGCGGGGGCTGAAAATGCTTCATTTTATTGCGTCATTCTTGGCGCGGACTTTTTTGGCGCAAAAATTCTTTTCCGTTTCCGGCGTCATACGTGTCGCCGGAAGTTACGTCATTTTTTGACGTTATTTTGCGCCAAAGATGTCGGCGTTCCGGATGTGGCGTCATTTTTGGCGCCAAAAGCATTTAGGCGCCAAATAATGTGGGCGTCTTATTTGGCGCTAAAAAATATGGGCGTCGCTTTTGTCTCCACATTATTTCAGTCTCATTTTTCATTTGCTTCTGGTTGCTAGAAGCTTGATATTTGGCATTCTTTCCCATTCCTGAAACTGTCTTATAAGGAATTTGATCTATTTTGCTTTATATGTTGTTTTTTCTCTTACATATTGCAAGATGTCTCACGTTGCATCTGAGCCAGAAGATACTACAGGAAAATCACTGCCTGCTGGATCTACCAAAGCTAAGTGTATCTGCTGTAAATTTTTGGTAGCTATTCCTCCAGCTGTTGTTTGTAATAATTGTCATGACAAACTTGTTAAAGCAGATAATATTTCCTTTAGTAATGTACCATTGCCTGTTGCAGTTCCCTCAACATCTAAGGTGCAGAATGTTCCTGATAACATAAGAGATTTTGTTTCTGAATCCATAAAGAAGGCTTTGTCTGTTATTTCTCCTTCTAGTAAACGTAAAATGTCTTTTAAATCTTCTCTCTCTACAGATGAATTTTTAAATGAACACCATCATTCTGATTCTTTGGACTCTTCTGGTTCAGAGGATTCTATCTCAGAGATTGATGCTGATAAATCTTCATATTTATTTAAGATGGAATTTATTCGCTCTTTACTTAAAGAAGTACTAATTGCTTTAGAAATAGAGGATTCTAGTCCTCTTGATACTAATTCTATACGTTTGGATAAGGTTTTTAAAGCTCCTGCGGTTATTCCAGAAGTTTTTCCTGTTCCTAATGCTATTTCTGCAGTGATTTCCAAAGAATGGGATAAATTGGGTAATTCATTTACTCCTTCTAAACGTTTTAAGCAATTATATCCTGTTCCGCCTGACAGGTTAGAATTTTGGGACAAAATCCCTAAAGTTGATGGGGCTATTTTTACCCTTGCTAAACGTACTACCATTCCTACGTCAGATGGTACCTCGTTTAAGGATCCTTTAGATAGAAAAATTGAATCCTTTCTAAGAAAAGCTTATCTGTGTTCAGGTAATCTTCTTAGACCTGCTATATCATTGGCTGATGTTGCTGCAGCTTCAACTTTTTGGTTGGAAACCCTAGCGCAACAAGTAGCAAATCGTGATTCTCATGATATTATTATTCTTCTTCAGCATGCTAATAATTTTATCTGTGATGCCATTTTTGATATTATTAGAGTTGATGTTAGGTTTATGTCTCTAGCTATCTTAGCCAGAAGAGCTTTATGGCTTAAAACTTGGAATGCTGATATGGCTTCTAAATCAACTCTACTTTCCATTTCTTTCCAGGGAAACAAATTATTTGGTTCTCAGTTGGATTCTATTATTTCAACTGTTACTGGTGGGAAAGGAACTTTTTTACCACAGGATAAAAAATCTAAAGGTAAAAACAGGGCTAACAATCGTTTTCGTTCCTTTCGTTTCAACAAAGAACAAAAGCCTGATCCTTCGTCCTCAGGAGCAGTTTCAGTTTGGAAACCATCTCCAGTCTGGAATAATTCCAAGCCTGCTAGAAAGGCAAAGCCTGCTTCTAAGTTCACATGAAGGTACGGCCCTCATTCCAGTTCAGCTGGTAGGGGGCAGGTTACGTTTTTTCAAAGAAATTTGGATCAATTCTGTTCACAATCTTTGGATTCAGAGCATTGTTTCAGAAGGGTACAGAATTGGTTTCAAGATGAGACCTCCTGCAAAGAGATTTTTTCTTTCCCGTGTCCCAGTAAATCCAGTGAAAGCTCAAGCATTTCTGAATTGTGTTTCAGATCTAGAGTTGGCTGGAGTAATTATGCCAGTTCCAGTTCCGGAACAGGGGATGGGGTTTTATTCAAATCTCTTCATTGTACCAAAGAAGGAGAATTCCTTCAGACCAGTTCTGGATCTAAAATTATTGAATCGTTATGTAAGGATACCAACGTTCAAGATGGTAACTGTAAGGACTATATTGCCTTTTGTTCAGCAAGGGAATTATATGTCCACAATAGATTTACAGGATGCATATCTGCATATTCCGATTCATCCAGATCATTTTCAGTTCCTGAGATTCTCTTTTCTAGACAAGCATTACCAATTTGTGGCTCTACCGTTTGGCCTTGCTACAGCTCCAAGAATTTTCACAAAGATTCTCGGTGCCCTTCTGACTGTAATCAGAGAACAGGGTATTGTGGTATTTCCTTATTTGGACGATATCTTGGTACTTGCTCAGTCTTTACATTTAGCAGAGTCTCATACGAATCGACTTGTGTTGTTTCTTCAAGATCATGGTTGGAGGATCAATTTACCAAAAAGTTCTTTGATTCCTCAAACAAGGGTAACCTTTCTGGGTTTCCAGATAGATTCAGTGTCCATGACTCTGTCTTTAACAGACAAGAGATGTCTAAAATTGATTACAGCTTGTCGAAACCTTCAGTCACAATCATTCCCTTCGGTAGCCTTATGCATGGAAATTCTAGGTCTTATGACTGCTGCATCGGACGCGATCCCCTTTGCTCGTTTTCACATGCGACCTCTTCAGCTCTGTATGCTGAACCAATGGTGCAGGGATTACACGAAGATATCTCAATTAATATCTTTAAAACCGATTGTTCGACACTCTCTAACGTGGTGGACAGATCACCATCGTTTAATTCAGGGGGCTTCTTTTGTTCTTCCGACCTGGACTGTAATTTCAACAGATGCAAGTCTCACAGGTTGGGGAGCTGTGTGGGGATCTCTGACGGCACAGGGAGTTTGGGAATCTCAGGAGGTGAGATTACCAATCAATATTTTGGAACTCCGTGCAATTTTCAGAGCTCTTCAGTTTTGGCCTCTTCTGAAGAGAGAATCGTTCATTTGTTTTCAGACAGACAATGTCACAACTGTGGCATACATCAATCATCAAGGAGGGACTCACAGTCCTCTGGCTATGAAAGAAGTATCTCGAATTTTGGTTTGGGCGGAATCCAGCTCCTGTCTAATCTCTGCGGTTCATATCCCAGGTGTAGACAATTGGGAAGCGGATTATCTCAGTCGCCAAACGTTGCATCCGGGCGAATGGTCTCTTCACCCAGAGGTATTTCTTCAGATTGTTCAAATGTGGGGGCTTCCAGAGATAGATCTGATGGCCTCTCATCTAAACAAGAAACTTCCCAGGTATCTGTCCAGATCCCGGGATCCTCAGGCGGAGGCAGTGGATGCATTATCACTTCCTTGGAAGTATCATCCTGCCTATATCTTTCCGCCTCTAGTTCTTCTTCCAAGAGTAATCTCCAAGATTCTGAGGGAATGCTCGTTTGTTCTGCTAATAGCTCCGGCATGGCCTCACAGGTTTTGGTATGTGGATCTTGTCCGGATGGCATCTTGCCAACCATGGACTCTTCCGTTAAGACCAGACCTTCTGTCGCAAGGTCCTTTTTTCCATCCGGATCTGAAATCCTTAAATTTAAAGGTATGGAGATTGAACGCTTGATTCTTAGTCAAAGAGGTTTCTCTGACTCTGTGATTGATACTATGTTACAGGCTCGTAAATCTGTATCTAGAGAGATATATTATAGAGTCTGGAAGACTTATATTTCTTGGTGTCTTACTCATCATTTTTCTTGGTATTCTTTTAGAATTCCGAGAATATTACAATTTCTTCAGAATGGTTTAGATAAGGGTTTGTCCGCAAGTTCCTTGAAAGGACAAATCTCTGCTCTTTCTGTTCTTTTTCACAGAAAGATTGCTATTCTTCCTGATATTCATTGTTTTGTACAAGCTTTGGTTCGTATAAAACCTGTCATTAAGTCAATTTCTCCTCCATGGAGTTTGAATTTGGTTCTGGGAGCTCTTCAAGCTCCTCCGTTTGAACCTATGCATTCATTGGACATTAAATTGCTTTCTTGGAAAGTTTTGTTCCTTTTGGCCATCTCTTCTGCCAGAAGAGTTTCTGAATTATCTGCTCTTTCTTGTGAGTCTCCTTTTCTGATTTTTCATCAGGATAAGGCGGTGTTGCGAACTTCTTTTCAATTTTTACCTAAGGTTGTGAATTCCAACAACATTAGTAGAGAAATCGTGGTTCCTTCATTATGTCCTAATCCTAAGAATTCTAAGGAGAAATCGTTACATTCTTTGGATGTTGTTAGAGCTTTGAAATATTATGTTGAAGCTACTAAATCTTTCCGAAAGACTTCTAGTCTATTTGTCATCTTTTCTGGTTCTAGAAAAGGCCAGAAAGCTTCTGCCATTTCTTTGGCATCCTGGTTGAAATCTTTAATTCATCTTGCCTATGTTAAATCGGGTAAGACTCCGCCTCAGAGGATTACAGCTCATTCTACTAGGTCAGTTTCTACTTCCTGGGCGTTTAGGAATGAAGCTTCAGTTGATCAGATTTGCAAAGCAGCGACTTGGTCCTCTTTGCATACTTTTACTAAATTCTACCATTTTGATGTATTCTCTTCTTCTGAAGCAGTTTTTGGTAGAAAGGTACTTCAGGCAGTGGTTTCGGTTTGAATCTTCTGCTTATGTTTTTCATTAAACTTTATTTTGGGTGTGGATTTTTTTCAGCAGGAATTGGCTGTCTTTATTTTATCCCTCCCTCTCTAGTGACTCTTGTGTGGAAAGATCCACATCTTGGGTATTCATTATCCCATACGTCACTAGCTCATGGACTCTTGTTAATTACATGAAAGAAAACATAATTTATGTAAGAACTTACCTGATAAATTCATTTCTTTCATATTAACAAGAGTCCATGAGGCCCACCCTTTTTTGTGGTGGTTATGATTTTTTTGTATAAAGCACAATTATTCCAATTCCTTATTTTATATGCTTCGCACTTTTTTCTTATCACCCCACTTCTTGGCTATTCGTTAAACTGATTTGTGGGTGTGGTGAGGGGTGTATTTATAGGCATTTTAAGGTTTGGGAAACTTTGCCCCTCCTGGTAGGAATGTATATCCCATACGTCACTAGCTCATGGACTCTTGTTAATATGAAAGAAATGAATTTATCAGGTAAGTTCTTACATAAATTATGTTTTCTTTCATGTAATTAACAAGAGTCCATGAGCTAGTGACGTATGGGATAATGAATACCCAAGATGTGGATCTTTCCACACAAGAGTCACTAGAGAGGGAGGGATAAAATAAAGACAGCCAATTCCTGCTGAAAAAAATCCAAGATATTTTAAAAAATAATAATATTTTGTGTCCGTACTACCTATTATCAGTGCTGAAATTGAAAGTAATGAAACTAAAGGCAGTGCTGGAAGTATCCCACAATGTTACAATGACATCCAGTACTTAGAACCACCTTCATATTTTCCTATCTAAATCACGTGTTTCCTTTTTTCTCCGTATAACACTGTTCTCCAACAGAACTTTATTGGCTGAACATCACAGCAACAGAGTCTCTGATGCTTTAAGTCTCATGCAAGAGATGTTGTCAGAGGCTAAGCATATTCCTGTAGCAGATCCCACAACCATTTCCACCTCATCCAGATCTCCACGTTGTGTCTCATCATCTAAAAGGTGAGTGACCAAAAAAAAGATCAATTTCTCTTTAATATATGATTATTTTTGCACTAGCCTTTCCCATGTTTATTACATCTAGTCTATTTTGTTTTTTCTGGGAGCTTTATGCACTATACCATTAACGGATAATAAAAACACTAGGAGAATTCCTGATAATTTATATATGGACACACAAAGCAGTGCGTTACTTTAAGAAGCTGTTTTTTGGATTTCAGATTTTCTTCACCTAAAATACGCAGCTCATCTACAAGTCAAATCGAGAAGAGGAGGTCCGTTTTCAGATCTGGACTTTCTCAGCCAAGATTAATGGCCCCACCGTCACGACTACAGTCTAGAGGTAGTAATCACCTAACTAAATACCTGATGTATTAGCATTCATTTGTCATATCAACTATAAATTGATGTTGATTCAAAGTTTTTAATGTGAAAGAAGTGGTACAAAATAAGCATAAATCAGGAGAACGTTAGCAGAACATTAAATAAGCAACATAACCTTATCTCAAGAGCACACCAGTAGATGACTAGATTCAGTAAACTTCTATCTAGTCTGGTCCAACCTTTCTTCCATATTACATTACAGAATCTATTTATCTTTGTGACTCTATAGAATAACATAGTTGCCACCTCCACTTAAAGGACCAGTACATACAGTAGATTTATATAATCAACAAATGCATAAAAAGACAAAGCAATAGCACTTAGTCTGAACTTCAAAAGAGTAGTAGATTTTTTTCTGACAAATTTCAGTTATGTCTATTTCTACTCCTCCTGTATCATGTGACAACTATCAGCCAATCTCAAATGCCTATCCATATATTCTATGTATTCTTGCACATGCTCAGTAGTATCTGGTGACTCAAAAATATAAATATAAAAAGACTGTGCACATTTTGTTAATAAAAATAATTTGGAAAGTTGTTTAACTCATTAAGGACCGGGCATTTCAGACAAAAACTTCCCCAAAAGACCAGAGCATTTTTAGCATTTTTGCCATCACTACATTTAAACAGAAATAAAGCCTTCTTTATATTTACCTATCAAAACTATATATATTTTTTTAGTAGACAACCCAAAGTATTTATCTAGGCCCATTTTGGTATATTTCATATCACCATTTCTCTGCCAAATGCGATCAAATTAAAAAAATCATTAACTTTTTCTCAATTTTATGTTTCTAACTGAAATTATTTACAAACAGCTTGTGCAATCGTGGAATAAATGGTTGTAAATGCTTCTCTGGGATCCCCTTTGTTCAGAAATAGCAGACATATGTGGCTTTGACATTGCTTTTTGGTAATTAAAAGGCTGCTAAATGCAGCTGCGCACCACACTTGTATTATGCCCAGCAGTGAAGGGTACAAGCATTAGGTAGCTTGTAGGGTTAATTTTAGCTTTAGTATAGAGATCAGCCTCCCACCTGACACATCCCACCCCCTGATCCCTCCCTGACCCCTCTCAAACAGTTCTCTTTCATCCCCCACCCCCCAAAGGTCACCCTCATCTTAAAGGGGCAGTCAACACCAGAATTTTTGTTGTTTAAAAAGATAGATAATCCCTTTATTACCCATTCCCCAGTTTTGCATAACCAACATTGTTATATTAATATACTTTTTACCTCTGTGATTAACCTGTATCTAAGCATCTTCTGACAGCCCCCTGATCAAATTACATTTTATTTATTATCTATTGACTTTCATTTTAGCCAATTAGTGCAGTGTCTGCCACAAGCCACAGGCGTGATCACAATGTTATCTATATGGCTAACATGAACTAGCTCTCCCCTGTTGTGAAAAACAAACAAAAAGAATGTGATAAGAGACGGCCTTCAAGGGCTTAGAAATAATCATATAATCCTTTCTAGGTTTAGCTTTCAACTAAGAATATACCAAGAGAACAAAGCAAAATTGGTGGTAAAAAGTTTTTTGTGGACTTGACTATCCCTTTATGTACTGGCAGAAAGTCTGCCAGTATGAAAAAAAGTTTTGGTTTTGTTTTGTTTTTTTATATATATTTTCTGCTGGGTAGTATCCCCCTTACCTTCCAACCTCCCTGATCCCCCCCCAAAACAGCTCTCTAATCCTCCCCCCTCTACCTATTTCCCGCCATCTTAGGTACTGGCAGCTGTCTGCCAGTACCCAGTTTACTGCAAATTAGGCACACAAAAAAAAATTAAAATACCCATTTTTTTCTGTAGTGTAGCTGCCCCCCTCAATACCCTCCCCCTCACAGATCCCTTTCCCTCAACGGATTCCACATAGTATCCCCCTCATCCCTCCTTCCCACTCACTGTCTTCTTGTTTTTTTCTTTTCTTCAACATCTGAAGCACGGCGTAGCGGTCCCACCCGTTGCCACCCTCCTCCCGCCCCCTCCAGCAATGGGCCGCCCACCCGCCTCCCTTCTTAATCTCCCACCCACCAACGATCGGCACCACCACTGTCTGATGCGGAGTGGCCCCCTCTGCATCGGTAACTCTGCAACTCTATTTCTGCAGTGCCCCACTCGTGTGGCATGCAGAAATAGCGCAATCTCACTATTTTTAGCGAAATCGCGGAGAGAAGCCCAGGACTGCAACAACGTGCAGGGTACATCACTGGTCCTTAAGGGCATAAATTCCAGCGTCGTACTGGGTCATTAATGGTGTTAAAACAGAATGATCTATCTGAATCATGACAGTTTAATTTTAACTTGAGTGTCCCTTTAATGTTTCGCTTGAAATTTCAGAAAACAATGGAAGGGAAAATATGGACAAGTCAAGGGAAAAAAGGTTATAATGTTGTAATCATATGTTATTAATCGGTATAGCCTTACATAAAATTAGGTGTTCATCTTATTATCCTACACTTAACAAACCTTTATCTCCAAGAACAGTTCACTGATCACATAAGCATTATGGATGCTGGCCCAGCTCTGAATCCAATCCAAACCATTGCTTCCTATCAGCCACTTGCCAGAAGGGTTTATATAAGACATCAGTATTAGCATCCATTTAAATACATTAGAATTTTCTGCATGAAAACTTTTGTATATAATGTGGATCATCTTGGTTTTCTGTGCCATTTAATTATATTGAGCAGGAAATGAATATTAAAACTTTTTTTTTGAGGAAATGGGAGAAAATAATTAAAACGTATCCTGAAGTAATACAACAATATATTGTAAGTTCTAACACTAGTTATGTAGTGGAAGAACATTTAAAAAGATATTCCCCCAAAGGTTAATTCTTCCTCATTTTAAGGCACGTTAATTATACCTATTATTAGATAACCCCACTTAAATGTTTGGATTTGAAGGAGGGGAGGAAGAACAGGAGGAGTGAGGACATCAAAATGATTACAAAGTCAATTTTTCCCTCCATTGAGGACCATTTACTTGGTCTCTATTATTTCTCTTTTATGCTGTTGTAAAAGTTGAACGTTAATATGTAATTGTATCCTCTTAAATTATTGTAATGTGGATGTAAGTCACTCTGTAAGCAGTAGGTTTGTAAGCATTAAAGGGACAGTCAACACCAGAATTTTTGTTGTTTTAAAAGATAGATAATCCCTTAATTACCAACTCCCCAGTTTTGCATAACCAACACAGTTATAAAAATACACGTGTTACCTCTGTAATTACCTTGTATGTAAGCCTCAGCAGACTGCCCCCTTATTTCAGTTTCTTCTTAAAGACACGATGAGTCCACGGATCATCTTCATTACTTATGGGATATTCACCTCCTGGTCAGCAGGAGGAGGCAAAGAACACCACAGCAGAGCTGATAAATAGCTCCTCCCTTCCCTCCCACTCCAGTCATTCTCTTTGCCTACGTTAGTGATAGGAAGAGGTAAAGTGAGGTGTTAGATTAGATTCTTCAATCAAGAGTTTATTATTTTTAAAGTTGTGCCAGAGTGTGCTGCTTTGTTCTAGGGTGTAGCCGTAGTCCATATCAGTCTCTACAGTAGAGCTATTGGTGGCTTTAGAGCAATGGGAACTGGTGGGACATAATTCTCACTGCGCCTCCCATAGATTTATGCTGCCCTTCTCCTGATAGCCTAAGCAATACTTAACTCAGGCTTTATCATCTTCCACAGGGCTATGGGAGGGAGAGGACCTCCTAAACCTGCTGAGCTGCCCTGCTGTCGGGCAGAATATAAAGGTAAGTGCTATCTTTTTATTCTGGGTCTGAAGCACACAGAAGGATTCAGGACAGAGGAAGTATAGCACTTTACTGGGACATATATCTCCTATATACTGCTTTAGGAGGATTTTCTGACAGCATGTTTATTATAGCAGGCACTGGGGCGAAGGAGAGTGGCTTTGGGGGGCATTGAACCGAGTGGACACCATGAGGGATAATGCCCTGTGGCAGTGAGGGCTAAACCACTTAAAATATTGTTTTTATGGGCTGGCTCAGTTCAGTTGTATGAGCCGTTTGTGTTGTGCACATTTTGTAGCTTTCACTCGTATTGCAGTTTGCCCCCAGGTTCAGAGAGGGTTTCAGTGACATCTCCCTGTAGTCTATTTCTAATATAATGATGGCGACCGGGAGAGCATGTATATTACGCCCACGAAGGGCGGGGTTTAGTTTTGGCGCTGTTTCTTTTCAGCAGCGCATATTTCTATGTCTTTTTTGCTATGCTGCAGGCTCTGGGATGTGAATATCACGCCCATGAAGGGCGGAGCTATGTTTGGGACTTATTCTGCACTTGCTCTTCCGTTCAATCAGAGTTAGAGTGGTTCTGAGAAGGAGCCTCAGCAAGTATCCTTATTACTTACTAGCTAAGCACTCTGTATTTTATCCCAGGTGGGTCCGGATAGCGCTACAGCCGTGCTCCGGATCTGTTTACAATCTGTCATGTCTTTCTTAAGAAGAGGTACATGACGTTTTAGGGATGTATGAACATTAGGAACCTCATCAAGTTAACTGAGTTTTTCAGTAGTTGTTCCTCTGTTTGTGTGCTAGTCTAAGCACTTTTCTGCTCGCAAGGATAAAAAGGTTACTGTTTTAAATTTAAAGAGACAGTAACATTTTTATCTGTTAATCTTAATTGAATTACTTTCACTGTTTATTTGTTTAATCCATCCTTTGTGTTGTAGGATGGAACAAGAACTCCCAAAAAATGAGTTACCTTTTAAATTTAAAGAGACGGTAACAGTTTTATCTGTTAATCTTTATTAAAGGAATTTCACTGTTTATTTGCTTAATCCATCCCTTGTGTTTTAGGATGGAACAAGAACACACATAAATGAGTTTAATTTTTAAAGAGACAGTAACGTTTGTGTAAATTAAAAAAAATAAAAGGGATTCTGTATTTTCTCCTATAGTGTCCCACAAAATGTTATGGCCCACATGCAGTGCCCTGCGCTTCCTCTAACACTCCATTTGGATTTACTTTGCATTTCATGCATAAGTTTTACCACAAGGTAGAATACATTACTAGAGGAATTAATTTCAATCAGTTAGGGTGATTGATTTAATAGTTGCTATCCCAGCCGTTTCTTCCCTATTAACGAAAGGAGGAAGATACTTTGGGATTATCTGATAGAGAATTCTCAGGCTCAGATGGAATACTATCTTTATTTGATCCTGAGGTTGTTTTTCTCTGTTTTTTAGCTTGATTGCCTACATTTGTTACTTTAGGAGGTTTTAGCTACCCTGGGCGACTCTGACTCTGCTGGTGTTATCTAGTGCTTCCAGTAGGTTATTAAGGAATGGAAGAACCGCATTCCCTATAATTAAAAAATATATTTTCCATAGTCGGCTTAGCTATGGAGGTTGGACAAGCATTCACTAGGGTGGATGGAGTAGTTTCCAGCTTGTCCGAGAGAACTACGATTCCCTTAGAGCAGAGCTTTCCAAACTTTTCATGTTGGTGACACACTTTGTAGACCTACATCATTTCGCGACACATTAATTCAGTTGTACTAGCAAAAAGGAGGTTAAACTAACTTGTTTTAAAAGATACAGACACATACATAAATTATATAATAACAAAATGCATTTACATACAAGTAACAGTAAGTATGTGCAAGCATTAAAAAAAGTTTAATAACACCAATAGCTACTTACTATTTTAATGGGATGTATGAGGTTGATGGAATGAACACAGTTTAGATAAAGATACTCACATTTCATCAAGCATTTTTAATCTTCCACTTCCTATCCATATATCAAGAGCAGGAGCAGCAATGCACTACTGGGAGCTAGCTGCAAAAAAAACCCACTGACTTCAGCTCAGCGTTTAAAGCTGCCACCCTCAGCGCTCTGTGAGTCTGACTGACTACTGCCTGGGCTGCAAACACACTGCTGTCCCTCTCACTGTCTACACTTGCAGTCACGAGCCTATTGAAGAGACTTCATGTGCAGTCAGGAGCCAATGTGTCGCCAAAGCAGCCAATGGGAATAGTTTCAGTTCCCACTGAGCTGTGCCAATTGGTTAAGATTATCTGTGACCCACTAGGTATCAATCACGTGTCAACCATGTGATATGCGTAGCAGGCAGGTGGAAAGTCAGAAACCAAAAAACAATTAAAAAAAAAAAAAAAAAATTAAAAAAATTGTGCTGAAGCAGGGACACACCTACACACTGCTGCCGACACACTAGTGTGTCCCGACACACAGTTTGGAAAGCACTGCCTTAGAGGATAGTTGGGTTTGAAGATCCTATGGATAAGAAGTAGAAGGGGACGTACACCAAGGCTTATAATGGCATCCAGCTGTGTACTTTGCTACCGTCACTAGTGCAACGGCATATCTGATGCTTTTTCTGATGCTGCTAAGTCAGAATCTTTCCTGGATAAGGACCCAGGATAGGATGAAAGCCTTTGAGTTGGCTACTTCCTTTACTTCAAATGTTTCCCTTCAAGTTATCATTCTGGGAGCATAGGTTTCAGGGTTTTCTGTTCCTTGATGGGATCTGGCTTGACGAAAGTTATATCTTTTGGAATTCACTTAACGTGCTGTTGAATTGGACACAGCTTGAAGGACTTGCCTCTGATCCGGGACAGGATCTTGTAGAGAGCAGAATTCCGTCTTCGCTCAGATTTTGGTTTGAGATGTTCAGGATCCCTCTGCTATAGAAATAGTGCCCCAGGGATACAAACTGGAGTTAAAAAATGTTCCTCCTCGAGGAAGATTTCTTCTTTCAAGATTAACTGCAAACCACATAAAAAGAAAGGCGTTCTTACATTGTGTAAGAAACCTTTCCTCCTTGGGAGTGATTACTCCCGTTCCTGTACAGGGTTTTTATTCAAATCTGTTTGTAGTTCCCAAGAAGAGGGAACTTTCAGACCTATTTTAGACCTCCAGAGTCTGAACAAGTTTCTCAGAGTTCCATCTTTCAAGATGGAAACTATTCGTACCATTCTTCCATTGATTCAGAGGGTCAATTTATGACGACAGTGGACTTAAAGGATGCATATCTACATGTCTCTATCCACAGAGATCATCACAAATTCCTACGGTTTGCCTTTCTGGACAGACACTTTCAGTTTGTGGCTCTTCCTTTCGGGCTGGCCACAGCACCCAGAATTTTCACAAAGGTTCTGGGGTCTCTATTGGCGGTTTTAAGAACGCGGGGCATTGCGGTGGCGCCTTATCTGGACGATATTCTAATCCAGGCGCAATCTTGTCAACAAGCAGGGTCCCATACCGACATTGTACTATCCTTCCTGAGAACTCACGGGTGGAAGGTGAATCTGGAAAAGAGTTCCTTAATCTCGAAAGCAAGGGTGACTTTCTTGGGAACTGTAATCGATTCTATATCTATGAGGATTTTTCTGACAGAGGTCAGGAAATCAAAGATTCTAGATGCCTGTCGAGCCCTTCAGTCCAATCCTCGGCCGTCAGTAGCCCAGTGCATGGAAGTAATCGGACTGATGGTGGCGGCAATGGACATCATCCCGTTTGCTCGGTTTCACCTCAGACCTCTGCAGTTAAACATGCTCAGGCTGTGGAATGGCGATTATGCAGACTTGTCTCCTCGAATAACCCTGGAACAGGAAACAAGGGATTCACTTCAATGGCGGTTGTCTCTGGATCATCTATCCCAGGGAACATGCTTTTGCAGACCATCCTGGGTGATTGTGACAACAGATGCCAGCCTTCTAGGGTGGGGAGCTGTCTGGGGTCCTCTAAAGGCTCAGGGAGTGTGGACTGTGGCAGGGTCTATTCTTCCTATAAACATCCTGGAACTGAGAGTGATCTTCAATGCTCTTCTGGCCTGGCCTCAGTTGGCTTCGGCCCAGTTCATCAGATTCCAGATGGACAACATAACGATAGTGGCTTACATCAATCATCAGGGAGGAACAAGGAGTTCCTTAGCGATGACAGAGGTAACCAAGATAATTTGGTGGGCGGAGGCCCATTCTTGCCATCTGTCAGCGATCTACATCCCAGGGGTGGACAACTGGAAGGCGGACTTTCTGAGCTGGCAGACTTTTCATCCGGGAGAGTGGGAACTCCATCCGGGAGTATACTCCAACCTGATTCTCAAATGGGGTCGGCTGAAGTTAGATCTCATGGCATCTCGTCAGAATGCCAAGCTCCCGAGATATGGGTCAAGGTCCAGGGATACTCAGGCGGAGCTGATAGATGTTCTAGCAGTTCCTTGGTCCTTCAACCTAGCATATCTTTTTTCCCCCATTTGCTATTTTTCCTCGGGTCATTGCTCGAATCAAACCAGAGAAGGCATTAGTGATTCTTATTGCTCCTGAGTGGCCACGCAGGATTTGGTATGCAGACCTGGTGGACATGTCATCCCTGCCACCTTGGAGACTTCCGTTGAGGAAGGATCTTCTCATTCAAGGACCCTTCCTTCACCTATATCTAGTTTCTCTGAAGCTGACTGGAGATTGAATGGTTAATCCTATCCAAGCGGGGGTTTTCTGATTCAGTCATAGAGTCCATGATTTACCATAAGATATGGCATAAATGTCTTAATTGGTGTGAATCCAAGGGCTACTCATGGAGTTAGGATTCCCAGAATTTTGTCTTTTCTCCAAGAGGGTTTGGAGAAGGGTTTGTTGACAAGTTCCCTAAAAGGTCTAATTTCTGCCTTGTCTATTTTATTACACAAACATCTGGCAGATGTCCCAGATGTACATTCTTTTTGTCAGGCCTTGGTTAAGATCAGACCTGTGTTCAGACCAGTTACTCCTCCATGGAGTTTGAATTTAGTTCTCAAAGTTCTACAAGGGGCTCCGTTTGGGCCTATGCATTCCTTAGATATTAAGTTGTTATCTTGGAAAGTTTTATTTCTTGTTGCTATTTCCTCAGCTCGTAGTGTCTGAACTCTCGGCGTTGCAATACACTTCGCCTTATCTTATTTTCCATTCAGATAAGGTGGTGTGACGGACTAAACTAGGTTTTCTTCCTAAGGTTGTTTCAGATAGGAACATTATTCAGGAGATTGTTGTTCCTTCCTTGTGTCCTAAGCCTTCTCAAAAGGAACGTCTTCTACACAATTTAGACGTGGTTCGTGCTTTAAAATTTTTCTGGAAAGCGTAAGGGGTCAGAAAGCTTCGGCTACCTCTCTTTCTTTTTGGCTGAAGAGTATCATCCACTTTGCATATGAGACTGCTGGGCAGCAGCTTCCTGAGAGGGTTACGGCTCATTCCACTAGGGCTGTTGCTTCCTCATGGGCATACAAAAATGAAGCTTCTGTAGAACAGATTTGCAAGGCTGCAACTTGGTCCTCTATTCACACTTTTGTTAATTTTTTCAAATTTGATACTTTTGCCTCGGCTGAGGCTGCTTTTGGAGAAAGGTTCTTCAAGCAGTGGTGCCTTCCATTTAGGTTCCCTGTCTTGTCTCTCCCATATCATCTGTGTCCTCTAGCTTGGGTATTGTATCCCATAAGTAATGAAGATGATCCGTGGACTCATCGTGTCTTCAAGAAGAAAAGGAAATTTATGCTTACCTGATACATTTGTTTCTTCTTAGACATGATGAGTCCACAGCCCGCCCTGTTCTTTTAAGACAGGTTGTTATTTTTGTAAACTTCAGACACCTCTGCACCTTGGCTTTTCCTTTCTCTTCCTAACTTCGGTCTAATGACTGGAGTGGGAGGGAAGGGAGGAGCTATTTATCAGCTCTGCTGTGGTGCTCTTTGCATCCTCCTGCTGACCAGGAGGTGAATATCCCATAAGTAATGAAGATGATCCGTGGACTCATCGTGTCTAAGAAGAAACAAATTTATCCGGTAAGCATAAATTTCATTTTTTTTGACAGACTTGGTTTTTAGCCAATCAGAGCTGACTCCATGGTAAATTCACGTGCATGAGCTCAATGTTATCTATATGAAATACATGAACTAATGCATTTAGGTTAGAGGCGGCCTTCAAGGTCTAAGAAATTAGCATATGAACCTCCTAGGTTTAGCTTTCAACCAAGAATACCAAGAGAACAAAGCAAAATTGGTGATAAAAGTAAACTGTAAAGTTGTTTAAAATTACATGCCCGATTTGAATCATGAAAGTTTTTTTTTTGGACTGGACTGTCCCTTTAAGGTATTCCTCCCATAGAAAGTATAGGGAATTGTACATATGAATTTGAGATTAGCCATCTGCTATTACCTTTTCAGTGAAATGTCTATCTCCTGGTCATGAGTTGATTTGCACTATTCAGAAACACAGATACAAAACACGTTATACAAACTGTTTGGGACCGGAAAAGGTTTGATTTTGGAATAGTTGGGATTTCTGAATATTTTTATATTTGCTTCTGTAAAATGGGACAGCTTGGAGAGGACCAAGTTTAAACAGCAATATCTTATATCATTTAGGCAATATGTACATGTCATAATTCAGGTTATAAATGCAACCTAAAGGCAGTTTTATATCATTTTGTATACGTAGCACCATCAGAAAGCCACTGCAGTACTGTAGTCCGAAATGTCATCGTTGTTTAAATACATATAGATTAGCATTTGCATTTTAGAACACAAAAGAAACAAACCAAAGATGCAGGCAGAGAAATTTGTCACTTACCAGTGGGGAAAATTACAATTTTTAATAATTATATAAAAATATATATATATATTAAAAAAAAGTTTGGGATTTGGGAATCTTGTACCTGTATATGAAAGATCCAAATTCTTAGATTACCAGTAATATTTACTCTTTTGTTAGGTCTAAATTAAGTTTGCCAGATAAAGCTTTTTCCATTTCAGTTTGTACACTTTCCCAAAAGGCTATAATCTGTTGTCATATCCCTAAATACATATCTCACCACATCCTCTCCAACAATTACAAGGTATCAGTGGGAACATTTTTTTACTTAAAGGACCATGCTATCCAAATGTTGAAACACTTGAAAGAGATGCAGCATAGCTGTAAAATGCTGACTAGAAAATATCACCTGAACATCTCTATTTAAAAAAAAGGAAGATATTTTACCTCAAAATGTCCTAAGTATTCACACCCCATTGTAAAGGACTTTAGGCAGCAAATCAGTATGCCTGTCCCGGGACCAGCAAGTGAGTTATTTCCCTATTCAGTTTAAGGAAATTTACTATGAAATCTCATGAGATCACAGTAAAAGAGTTCATGACCTCAGCACTGTTGATGCTGATTGGCTGTAGTTCATTTCTTCATTTTTTATTTTTGTTTTACCTGCAGATGAACAGCAGCTAAAATATATAGCTTTTTACACAGCACTTACTCTGGTGAGCTGAGGAAATTGTGAGGTAAAATATCTTCCTATTTTACATATAGATGCTCAGGTGATATTTTCTTGTCAGCTTTTTACAGTTATACTGCATCAGTTTCAAGTGATTTAACATATAAGTATTATGTCCCTTTAAAGGGACATGAAACTCAAAATGTTTCTTTCATGATTGCGATAGAGCATACAATTTTAAACAACTTTCCAATGTACTTCTATTATCTAATTTGCTTTGTTCTATTTGTATACTTTGTTGTAAAAAATGCCTACTATAGGTAGGCTCAGGAGCAGCAATGCACTACCTGTAGCTAGCTGCTGATTGGTGGCTGCACATGTATGCTTCTTGTCATTGGCTCACCTGATGTGTACGTCTAGCTCCCAGTAGTGGATTGCTGCTCCTTCAACAAAGGATACCAAGAGAATGAATCAAATATTTCATTTTGATTATATTTATTGAAGAAGAGTGCCACGCCACCATCTTAAAGACACGGAGGCTTAGACCATCCCTCCAGCAGATAAGTGAGATGGTTTGGCATTCCATAAGAAATTTATATATTAAGCCCTTTTCAATGGCTGATGTACCCTGTATGTCAGTCGTCTGTATTGCTTCCAGGGCTTTAGGAATGCTGATCTTGCCGACAACAATGAGACTGCACTATTTTTACCGGCGAGACCTGCACTACTACAGTCCTGAGAGCGCTACAGACAGTGTACAGGGCACATATACTGTTACAAAGGTGTTATGGATACTGTGACTGTAGATAAGGTATAACAAAGGGATTTATAAGGAGTTACTTGTCTTGTTATTTATTGTTATGATCATATTATTTATTTGTCTGCTACAGAATTTGGAGGCACTTTACAAACAAATGATTAAAATAAAATGAAAAACATAATTTATGTAAGAACTTACCTGATAAATAAATTTTTCATATTGGCAAGAGTCCCTGAGCTAGTGACGTATGGGATATACAATCCTACCAGGAGGGGCAAAGTTTCCCAAACCTCAAAATGCCTATAAATACACCCCTCACCACACCCACAATTCAGTTTAACGAATAGCCAAGTAGTGGGGTGATAGAAAAAGGAGTAAAAAGCATCAAAAATAGGAACTGGAAATATAAATGTGCTTTATACAAAAAAATATAACCACCATAAAAAGGGTGGGTCTCATGGACTCTTGCCAATATGAAAGAAATTAATTTATCAGGTAAGTTCTTACATAAATTATGTTTTCTTTCATGTAATTGGCAAGAGTCCATGAGCTAGTGACGTATGAGATAGTAATACCCAAGATGTGGTACTCCATAGAAGAGTCACTAGAGAGGGAGGAATAAAAATAAAAACAGCCATTTTCCGCTGAAAAAAATTAAATTTACATCCAAAAAAAAATAAAATAAAATAAGTTTTTCTCATAATTGAAAAGAAAAAACTTAAAACATAAGCAGAGTAATCAAACTGAAACAGCTGCCTGAAGAACTTTTCTACCAAAAACTGCTTCCGAAGAGGCAAATACATCAAAACTTTAGAATTTAGTAAATGTTTGCAAAGAAGACCAGGTTGCTGTTTTGCAAATCTGATCAACTGAAGCTTCATTCTTTAAAAGCCCACAAAGTGGAAACTGATCTAGTAGAATGAGCTGTGATTATCTGAGGCGGGGCCTGACCCGACTCCAAATAAGCCTGATGAATCAAAAGCTTTAACCAGGATGCCAAGGAAATGGCAGAAGCCTTCTGACCTTTCCTAGGACCAGAAAAGACAACAAATAGACTAGAAGTCTTCCTGAAATCTTTAGTAGCTTCAACATAATATTTCAAAGGTCTTACAACATCCAGAGAATGTAAGGATCTCTCCAAAGAATTCTTAGGGTTAGGACACAAAGAGGGAACAACAATTTCCCTATTAATGTTGTTAGAATTCAC
This sequence comes from Bombina bombina, assembly GCF_027579735.1. Lineage (NCBI taxonomy): Eukaryota > Metazoa > Chordata > Amphibia > Anura > Bombinatoridae > Bombina > Bombina bombina. The sequence goes on along the minus strand of NC_069500.1, from coordinate 108,109,232 downwards.
AACTTTAGGTAAAAACGTAAATGAAGTCCGCAAAACTGCCTTATCCTGATGGAAAATCAGAAAAGGAGACTCACAAGAGCGAGCAGATAATTCGGAAACTCTTCTAGCAGAAGAGATAGCCAAAAGGAACAACACTTTCCAAGAAAGTAGTTAAATATCCAAAGAATGTATAGGCTCAAAAGGAGGAGCCTGTAAAGCCTTCAAAACCAAATTAAGACTCCAAGGAGGAGAGATTGATTTAATGACAGGCTTGATACGGACTAAAGCCTGCACAAAACAGTGAATATCAGGAAGCTTAGCAATCTTTCTGTGAAATAAAACAGAAAGAACAGAGATTTGTCCCTTCAATGAACTTGCAGATAAACCTTTATCCAAACCATCCTGAAGAAACTGTAAAATTCTAGGATATCTAAAAGAATGCCAGGAGCATTTATGAGAAGAACACCATGAAATATAAGTCTTCCAAACTCGATAATAAATCTTCCTAGAAACAGATTTACGAGCCTGTAACATAGTATCAATCACTGAGTCAGAGAAACCTCTATGACTAAGCACTAAGCGTTCAATTTTCATACCTTCAAATTTAACAAGGTTGGCAACTGGACATCCGGACAAGATCCGCATACCAAAACCTTTGAGGCCATGCTGGTGCTACCAGGAACACAAACGAATGTTCCATGATGATCTTGGAGATCACTCTTCGAAGAAGAACTTTAGATAATCCGCTTCCCAGTTGTCTACACCTGAGATATGTACCGCAGAGATTAGACAATAGCTAGATTCCGCCCAAGAAAGTATCTGAGATACTTCTTTCATAGCTAGGGGACTGTGAGTCCCACCCTGATGATTGACATATGCCACAGTTGTGATATTGTCTGTCTGAAAACAAATGAATGGTTCTCTCTTCAACAGGGGCCAAACCTGAAGAGCCCTGAAAATAGCAAAAAATATTGATTGGTAACCTCACCTCTTGAGATTTCCAAACCCCTTGTGTTGTCAGAAATCCACAGACAGCTCCCCAACCTGAAAGACTTGCATCTGTTGCGATTACAGTCCAGGTTGGACGAACAAAAGAGGCCCCTTGAGCTATACAATGGTGATCTAGCCACCAAGTTAGAGAGAGTCGAACATTGGGATTTAAGGATATTAATTGTGATATCCTTGTATAATCCCTGCATCATTGATTCAGCATACAAAGCTGAAGAAGTCTCATATGAAAACGAGCAAAGGGGATTGCGTCTGATGCTGCTGTCATGAGACCTAAAACTTCCATGCACATAGCCACTGAAGGGAATGATTGAGACTGAAGGTTTCGACAAGCTGAAACCAATTTTATTTGTCTCTTGTCTGTTAGAGACAGAGTCATGGGCACTGAATCTATCTGGAAACCTAAAAAGGTGACCCTTGTCTGAGGAATCAAGGAACTTTTTGGTAAATTGATCCTCCAACCACGTCTTTGAAGAAACAACACTAGTTGATTCATGTGAGATTGGGCAGAATGTAAAGACTGAGCTAGTACCAAGATATCATCCAAATAAGGAAACACCTCAATACCCTGTTCTCTGATTACAGAGAGTAGGGCACCGGGAACCTTTGAAAAAATTCTTGGAGCTGTTGCTAGGCCAAATGGAAGAGCGACAAATTGGTAATGCTTGTCTAGAAAAGAGAATCTCAGAAACCGATAGTGGTCTGGATGAATCGGAATATGAAGATATGCATCCTGTAAGTCTATCGTGGACATATGACCTTGCTGTACAAAAGGCAGAATAGTCCTTATAGTCACCATTTTGAAAGTTGGCACTCTTACAAAACGATTCAAACTTTTTAGATCCAGAACTGGCCTGAATGAATTTTCTTTCTTTGGGACAATTAATAGATTTGAATAAAACCCTAGACCCTGTTCCTGAAACAGAACTGGTATGATTACCCCTGAAAGCTCTAGATCTGAAACACACTTCAGAAAAGCCTGAACCTTTACTGGATTTGCTGGAACGTGTGAGAGAAAAAATCTTCTCACAGGAGGTCTTACTCTGAAACCTATTCGATTCGGTTTCTTAAAAGGCTTGGATTTATTCCAACTTGAAGAAGGTTTCCAATTTGAACCAGATTCTTTGGGGGAAGGATTGGCTTTCTGTTCCTTATTCTGTCGAAAAGAAGGAAAACGATTAGAAGCTTTAGATTTACCTTTAGATCTTTTATCCTGAGGTAAAAAAAACTCCCCCCCCCCCCGTGACAGTTGAAATAATTTAATCCAACTGAGAACCAAATAAATTGTTACCTTGGAAAGAAAGAGATAGTAATCTAGACTTAGATACCATGTCAGAATTCCAATATTTGAGCCACAAAGCTCTTCTAGCTAACATAGCTAAAGACATAGATTTTAACATCAATATTGATGATATCAAAAATAGCATCACAGATAAAATGATTAGCATGTTGAAGCAAGCGAACAATGCTAGACAAATCAGGATCTGTTTCCTTTTGCACTAAGCTTTCCAACCAAAAAGTTGATGCAGCTGCAACATCAGCCATGGATATAGCAGTCCTAAGAATGTAGCCAGAAAATAAATAAGCTTTCCTTAGATAAGATTCAAGTTTCCTATCTAAAGGGTCCTTAAAAGAAGTACTATCTTCCATAGGATTAGTAGTACATTTGGCAAGAGTAGAAATAGCCCCATCAACTTTAGGGATTTTTTTCCCAAAACTCCAATCTAACTGCTGGCAAAGGATACAACTTTTTAAACCTAGAAGAAGGAATAAAAGAAGTACCAGGCCTATTCCATTCCTTTGAAATCATATCAGAAATAGCATCAGGAACTGGAAAACCTCTGAGTAACCACAGGAGGTTTATAAACAGAATTTAAATGTTTACTAGTTTTAGTAACAAGAGGACTAGTTTCCTCAATAACCAAAGTAATCAACACCTCTTTTAACAAGGAATGAATATACTCCATCTTAAAAAGATAAGTAGATTTGTCAGTCTCAATATCTGAGGTAGGATCTTCTGAACCAGATAGATCCTCATCAGAGGAGGATAATTCAGTATGTTGTCAGTCATTTGAAATTTCATCAACCTTATGAGAAGTTTTAAAAGACCTTTTACGTTTATTAGAAGGTGGAATAGCAGATAAAGCCTTCTGAATCACATCAGCAATACAATCTTTTATATTCACAGGGATATCATGTACTGATGGATACATTCTCTGCATGTAAAAGCTTATCATGACAACTGTTACATACTACAGCTGGAGATATAATCTCCGCTAATTTACAGATTGTCAGTATATGGCTGGGTTATAATACAATTTCTTTAATAATTATTCTTTAAAACAAACCCCCAATAAAATGCATATACAAAACATCTAAAAATGAATATTTTATTCCTAAATTCTTTATATTAGTTAAAGTTATAAACACATTGAATTATATTTATAGGAACCAGATTATGAATCAAACTATATAAGCTTAAACTGTTACAATATTCTATATAAAGATCATAAAAATATTTCTTTACAAATTACCTCATTCACAATAATCTCCCAAATCCGAGTTGCATTAAAATATCACAATAAGATACCAAGGTATGTTTTGTTAACTTCGAGACAAATATAATTAAACTACTTAGCCCACAATTGATTCTATATAACTCTAATTAAAACACCAGAAGTTATATATATTCTTAATGCAAACAGCCAGTTTATATGCCAATTTATCTGAGCTGAAATAAATTCTTATATATCTACAATAAGGTAAATCCTAAAATATATCTATATAGTTGCAAAGATAAATTACTTGGCAAACAAAAGACTAGTTTTAAACTACACAGGACTATGAAACACAAGCTTAAAATACTAATTGTGCCCTTTTAAAATTACTAACTGCAATCTAGTTATAGTTACCAAATATCTTTGATTTAAATATTATATATATATATATATATTTATCAATCGCGTATACTTTACCCAAAATACCCAAATCGATATTTCAGTTTCCAGAATTTCTTGTTTCACCTCATATGAATAAGGGTATTGCCGTATGGATAATAAAAGGTAGCCCAATTTTGCTTATAGTGACTGTGTTCCAAGGCAGCAAAATTATCAGTGAAAAATTTAGCAAATAGCCAGCCAGCCCTCTTCTATCCTCTTGCATGAGGTTATATCACGTGATAATCCCCTCCCTTTATTATTCTAATCATTGGTGAAACGGTATGATAGGCCCTCGAAGCATGTCTTTGGATTGGCTTTAACGGAGCTTGTCTCTGATTCGTCCTTGGATCTGAACATATCATAGGTTATTTTGGGAAACGCCTCCCTGAGCAAGCAAATGTCTTTTGGTTGCAATACCATTTCTGATCTATAGGTGGCAGCAGATACCCAGAAATGCAGTTTTACCATCAATGCTGCTACAGTTTAATATGGATTTATATATATATATATATATATATATATATATTTACAATGTATTATATTTTCTAGTATTAATAAGTCACATGTTTAATATACATGGACCATATTGTGCCATTTTTTCTGATTATTTTAATATGAAACATCAGTATATTTCTAGCATCATACTTTAGAAGATGTTTTAAAAGTTGCATTTTTCCTGAGGGACTAGTAGTATCAATCAACACAATATATATGTCTATCTGACTTATTCTGTATATCAGCTCATTATGGAATATGAGAGTATATTGTTGATCTGAAAAGGGAGGTAGGAGATGAATCTCTACGACCAATAACAAAGAACCTATGAAATAGATCCCCGTGAGCAAAACCATTGCATTCAATAGGTGATACTCCCTTCACATCCCTCTGACATTCACTGTACTCTGAGAGGAATCGGGCTTCCAAATGCTGAGAAGCGCATATCACAGAAGGAAATCAAGCACAAACTTACTTCAGAAACTGAATTGTGGGTGTGGTGAGGGGTGTATTCATAGGCATTTTGAGGTTTGGGAAACTTTGCCCCTCCTGGTAGGATTGTATATCCCATACGTCACTAGCTCATGGACTCTAGCCAATTACATGAAAGAAATAATAATTTATTATTTATGTAGAAATAAAACTTTTTTAAGAATAGAAGGGTTAAAGGGATAGGTAAGTCAAAATTAAACTAACATGATTCAGATAGCGCATGTTATTTTAAGACACCTTTATAATTCACTTCTATTTTCAAATGTGCTTCATTCTCTTGGTATCCCTTGTTAAAAAATAATATGCATAAATTCTACACTAGTGGGAGCTAGCTGCTTATTGGTGCCTGCACACATTTGTCTCTCTTGATTGGCTAACTAGATGTGTTTAGCTAGCTGCCAGTAGTGCGATTCTGTTCCTTCATCAAAGGATAACAAGGGAATTAAAGGGACATAATACTCATATGCTAAATCACTTGAAACTGATGCAGTATAACTGTAAAAAGCTGACAGGAAAATATCACCTGAGCATCTCTATGTAAAAAAGGAAGATATTTTACCTCACAATCTCCTAAGCTCAGCAGAGTAAGTGCTGTGTAAAAAGTTGTTATACTCAGCTGCTCCCAGCTGCAGGTAAAAAAAAAAAATGAAGAAATGAACTGCAGCCAATCAGCATCAGCAGTGCTGAGGTCATGAACTCTTACTGTGATCTCATGAGATTTGACTTAACTCTTATGAGATTTCATAGTAAGCTTCCTTTACCTGATTGGTGAAATAATATGAGAGTTCACGAGGCTCATCCTTTCAGCTGTCCCAGGACAGACACACTAAAATGCTGCTTAGAAATCCTTTACAATGGGAGGTGGCTACTGAGGAACTTTTGAGGTAAAATATCTTTCTTTTTTACATAGAGATGTTCAGGAGATATTTTCTAGTCAGCTTTTTTACAGCTATGCTGCATCACTTTCCAGTGTTTAAACATTTGGGTATTATGGCCCTTTAAGGAAATTTGATAATAGAAGTAAATTGGAATGTTGTTTAAAATGGAATGTTCTATCCAAATCATTAAAGACAATTTTGGATTTTCCTCTCCCTTTAAAACTGAAATATGCATGGGTGCATTTACATTTTAAAAAGATTTTTGCAATGCACTTCTATTAGCAAAAATGCTTCAAGTAAAATGTATTACTGGTCTTCACCAGCATACGCAGATATGCTGTGAGTTCCCCAGCCTCAGACTTAAAAACCCTGCAAAAAAAACTGAGCACATCATTTTTATATGCTTTTGTAATAAATTTTAATGTGCCGTTTCTTTAAAATTACATTTTTTACATTCTTTAAAAGCTTCTAATCACCTGCAGCAAAATAATAATAAGAATAATGTACAGTCGATTCATAGTTATTAAGATGTTTTCTATTTCTTTATATAAAAATATCAGTCTCTTTTTTTTTACCGTCAAGAAAAACATCAAAGTAGATGTTTCATGTTGTTTTGATCTCATTTTGATTAGCTATTTATTTGTGAACTTGATTGTATTATATTTGTTTAGGAACAGAAACATTCTTATTTCAAAAGGGTTCTCAGGATTCTAAAACCAGGGCTAGAAGTGCACCAAGTTACCCCGTGCATGTAAAGTATGGTAAGCTAAATTATCAGTATGTTTCATTTATTTAGGGAATGTTTGTAAATCCTGTTGTTTCTATTGTATTTACCAGATGATTCAGGCTTTCCCACAGGAGTCTCCCCCACCCCCCCACCCCACATTTATTTAACATTTTACTCTCCCTCCACACTCATTTAGCCTATTTTCTAGTCTATCATTACTAGTCATGGCTGAAGACATTTCTGTCCTAGATCATGTTTCATGATAAATCTAACAAATGTACAACTGAATTGAAAACCGTTCCAATGCTTTATGGAAAAGTCAAATGTCCCCAGAAATGTTGGTAAAACATTGAACCCTCTGTGTTAATGCCCAACTTGTGCTGCTGTCCTGGACTGACTCTGCTGGCACAACCTACCATCCTTTGGTCAGCTGAGACTCCTGCATTCCCCACAGACCTACCCTCTTACTGATAAAGACATTTGATTGGCTCTCAGTCCTTGTAACATAGTAGATGAGGTTGAAAAAAGACCGTCCATCGAGTTCAACCTATACAAATCTAACATACTTACAAAAAGCTGCAGTTAAGCTTAAATAATCCCACTAAAAGGTGACACATTTAATACTAGCAATCATATCCATGAATTTTGTTTCTAGACAGAAATGTATCCATTTTTTAGGGTATTGGCATTCACTACCTCCTTTGGTAATGAGTTCCACAATTTTATTTCTCTCACAATAAAAAAAACGTGTCCGTTGCAGGAGATTAAATCTCCTTTCCTCCAACCTTAAATTGTGACCTCTTGTCACAAACAAGACTCCAGATCTTTCAATCTCCATAAAAAGACTAGAAAGTTCATTACAGCAAACAATTCTCACATCTGGTAAATGTCTGAAGCTTAAAGTCCTGTTGGGTGCACTTTTTATGATACCTCTATAATTGAAAATTCTGATGAATATTGGTGCAAGTATTTTATGTTTGCAATTTTTCACTTGCTGAGTTTAAACAGGGGTAGGAGGCAGCGTATGCTGCCAGATTGCATTTACCCGATCACCTCATGAGCAGTAGATCATATAAAGTAACAAAAATATTTTATTTAAAAAATGTTTTTTTTTTAATAGAATTGTAAATGTTTGTGTTGGGTGATTTCATTCTAAATGTGGATCCATGATTTGTGTGTGAATTTATTCCCTTGTTGGTGTTTTCCAGGTTATAAAATTACACAAAGAAAATGTTTGTTTGTTTAATTTTTAAGGTTACTTTTTCTCATATTGGGCCATTTATGCACTAAAATGATTTTCTAAATGTCTTTGTTTGTCTTACCCACATCACAGTTTATTCTTCATTAATGTAACGTTTTCTCTGTAGATCCGTCTTTACCAGGAGACCGTATATCTCAGATCACACGTAGGGGGATGTTGTCAGGGAAGAATAGGGCAAATGTCAATATCAAAAGCACGAAGCCTTTGCCGTATTCCAGTTTAATACATTCTCCATCATCACACCAAGGTAAAGATTGTGGATTCAATTGTTGTTTTTGTAACTGTTCCTATTTAGGTATATGTGATATGCAGATCATAATAATGTTAGGGAGATCCCAACAACTATTATAATGTAGTAGGAGGCGGAACAACTATTATAATGCAGTAGAATGCAGAAAATGTATTATAATGTAGTAGGATGTGCAACAACTATTATAATGTAGTAGGATGTGCAACAACTATTATAATGTAGTAGGATGCAGGACAACTATTATAATGCAGTAGGATGCGGAACAAGTATTATAATGCAGTAGAATGCAGAAAATGTATTATAATGTAGTAGGATGTGCAACAACTATTATAATGTAGTAGGATGTGCAACAACTATTATAATGTAGTAGGATGCAGGACAACTATTATAATGCAGTAGAATGCGGAACAAGTATTATAATGCAGTAGAATGCAGAAAATGTATTATAATGTAGTAGGATGTGCAACAACTATTATAATGTAGTAGGATGCAGGACAACTATTATAATGCAGTAGGATGCGGAACAAGTATTATAATGTAGTAGGAGGCGGAACAACTATTATAATGCAATAGAATGCAGAAAATGTATTATAATGTAGTAGGATGTGCAACAACTATTATAATGCAGTAGGATGTGCAACAACTATTATAATGTAGTAGGATGCGGAACAAGTATTATAATGCAGTAGAATGCAGGACAACTATTATAATGCAGTAGGATGCAGAAAATGTATTATAATGTAGTAGGAGGCGGAACAACTATTATAATGCAGTAGGATGTGCAACAACTATTATAATGCAGTAGGATGCGGAACAACTATTATAATGCAGTAGGATGCGGAACAACTATTATAATGCAGTAGGATGCAGAAAATGTATTATAATGTAGTAGGATGTGCAACAACTATTATAATGCAGTAGGATGCGGAACAAGTATTATAATGCAGTAGGATGCGGAACAAGTATTATAATGCAGTAGGATGCGGAACAACTATTATAATGCAGTAGGATGCGGGACAAGTATTATAATGCAGTAGGATGCGGGACAACTATTATAATGTAGTAGTATCAGGAACAAGTATTATAATGTAGTAGGATGCGGGACAACTATTATAATGTAGTAGTATCAGGAACAAGTATTATAATGTAGTAGGATGCGGGACAACTATTATAATGTAGTAGTATCAGGAACAAGTATTATAATGTAGTAGGATGCGGGACAACTATTATAATGTAGTAGTATCAGGAACAAGTATTATAATGTAGTAGGATGCGGGACAACTATTATAATGCAGTAGGATGCGGAACAACTATTATAATGTAGTAGGATGAGGAACAACTATTATAATGTAGTAGGATGCAGAACAAGTATTATAATGTAGTAGCATGCGGGACAACTATTATAATGCAGAAGGATGCGGGACAACTATTATAATGTAGTAGGATGCGGGACAACTATTATAATGCAGAAGGATGAGGAATAACTATTATAATGTAGTAGGATGCGGGACAACTATTATAATGCAGAAGGATGAGGAACAACTATTATAATGTAGTAGGATGCGGGACAACTATTATAATGCAGAAGGATGCGGGACAACTATTATAATGTAGTAGGATGCGGGACAACTACTATAATGTAGTAGGATGCAGAACAAGTATTATAATGCAGAAGGATGAGGAACAACTATTATAATGTATGTAGTAGGATGCGGGACAACTATTATAATGTATGTAGTAGAATGCGGGACAACTATTATAATGTAGTAGGATGAGGGACAACTATTATAATGCAGTAGTATCAGGAACAAGTATTATAATGTAGTAGGATGCGGGACAACTATTATAATGTAGTAGGATGCGGGGCAACTATTATAATGCAGTAGGATGAGGAACAACTATTATAATGTAGTAGGATGCGGGACAACTATTATAATGCAGAAGGATGAGGAACAACTATTATAATGCAGAAGGATGCGGGACAACTATTATAATGTAGTAGGATGCAGAACAACTATTATAATGCAGAAGGATGCGGGACAACTATTATAATGTAGTAGGATGCGGGACAACTATTATAATGTAGTAGGATGCGGGACAACTATTATAATGTAGTAGGATGCAGAACAAGTATTATAATGCAGAAGGATGAGGAACAACTATTATAATGTATGTAGTAGGATGCGGGACAACTATTATAATGTATGTAGTAGAATGCGGGACAACTATTATAATGTAGTAGGATGAGGGACAACTATTATAATGCAGTAGTATCAGGAACAAGTATTATAATGTAGTAGGATGCGGGGCAACTATTATAATGCAGAAGGATGAGGAACAACTATTATAATGTAGTAGGATGCGGGACAACTATTATAATGCAGTAGGATGAGGAACAACTATTATAATGCAGTAGGATGCGGGACAACTATTATAATGCAGAAGGATGAGGAACAACTATTATAATGTAGTAGGATGCGGGACAACTATTATAATGCAGAAGGATGCGGGACAACTATTATAATGTAGTAGGATGCGGGACAACTACTATAATGTAGTAGGATGCAGAACAAGTATTATAATGCAGAAGGATGAGGAACAACTATTATAATGTATGTAGTAGGATGCGGGACAACTATTATAATGTATGTAGTAGGATGCGGGACAACTATTATAATGTATGTAGTAGAATGCGGGACAACTATTATAATGTAGTAGGATGAGGGACAACTATTATAATGCAGTAGTATCAGGAACAAGTATTATAATGTAGTAGGATGCGGGACAACTATTATAATGTAGTAGGATGCGGGGCAACTATTATAATGCAGTAGGATGAGGAACAACTATTATAATGTAGTAGGATGCGGGACAACTATTATAATGCAGAAGGATGAGGAACAACTATTATAATGCAGAAGGATGCGGGACAACTATTATAATGTAGTAGGATGCAGAACAACTATTATAATGCAGAAGGATGCGGGACAACTATTATAATGTAGTAGGATGCGGGACAACTATTATAATGTAGTAGGATGCAGAACAAGTATTATAATGCAGAAGGATGAGGAACAACTATTATAATGTATGTAGTAGGATGCGGGACAACTATTATAATGTATGTAGTAGGATGCGGGACAACTATTATAATGTAGTAGGATGAGGGACAACTATTATAATGTAGTAGGATGAGGGACAACTATTATAATGCAGTAGTATCAGGAACAAGTATTATAATGTAGTAGGATGCGGGGCAACTATTATAATGCAGAAGGATGAGGAACAACTATTATAATGTAGTAGGATGCGGGACAACTATTATAATGCAGAAGGATGAGGAACAACTATTATAATGCAGAAGGATGCGGGACAACTATTATAATGCAGAAGGATGAGGAACAACTATTATAATGTAGTAGGATGCGGGACAACTATTATAATGCAGAAGGATGCGGGACAACTATTATAATGTAGTAGGATGCGGGACAACTATTATAATGCAATAGAATGCAGAAAATGTATTATAATGCAGTAGAATGCAGGACAACTATTATAATGTAGTAGGATGCGGGACAACTATTATAATGTAGTAGGATGCGGGACAACTATTATAATGTAGTAGGATGCGGGACAACTATTATAATGTAGTAGGATGCGGGACAACTATTATAATGCAGTAGGATGCGGGACAACTATTATAATGTAGTAGGATGAGGAACAACTATTATAATGTAGTAGGATGCAGAACAAGTATTATAATGTAGTAGCATGCGGGACAACTATTATAATGCAGAAGGATGCGGGACAACTATTATAATGTAGTAGGATGCGGGACAACTATTATAATGCAGAAGGATGAGGAATAACTATTATAATGTAGTAGGATGCGGGACAACTATTATAATGCAGAAGGATGAGGAACAACTATTATAATGTAGTAGGATGCGGGACAACTATTATAATGCAGAAGGATGCGGGACAACTATTATAATGTAGTAGGATGCGGGACAACTACTATAATGTAGTAGGATGCAGAACAAGTATTATAATGCAGAAGGATGAGGAACAACTATTATAATGTATGTAGTAGGATGCGGGACAACTATTATAATGTATGTAGTAGGATGCGGGACAACTATTATAATGTATGTAGTAGAATGCGGGACAACTATTATAATGTAGTAGGATGAGGGACAACTATTATAATGCAGTAGTATCAGGAACAAGTATTATAATGTAGTAGGATGCGGGACAACTATTATAATGTAGTAGGATGCGGGGCAACTATTATAATGCAGTAGGATGAGGAACAACTATTATAATGTAGTAGGATGCGGGACAACTATTATAATGCAGAAGGATGAGGAACAACTATTATAATGCAGAAGGATGCGGGACAACTATTATAATGTAGTAGGATGCAGAACAACTATTATAATGCAGAAGGATGCGGGACAACTATTATAATGTAGTAGGATGCGGGACAACTATTATAATGTAGTAGGATGCGGGACAACTATTATAATGTAGTAGGATGCAGAACAAGTATTATAATGCAGAAGGATGAGGAACAACTATTATAATGTATGTAGTAGGATGCGGGACAACTATTATAATGTATGTAGTAGGATGCGGGACAACTATTATAATGTAGTAGGATGCGGGGCAACTATTATAATGCAGAAGGATGAGGAACAAGTATTATAATGTAGTAGGATGCGGGGCAACTATTATAATGCAGAAGGATGAGGAACAACTATTATAATGTAGTAGGATGCGGGACAACTATTATAATGCAGAAGGATGAGGAACAACTATTATAATGCAGAAGGATGCGGGACAACTATTATAATGCAGAAGGATGAGGAACAACTATTATAATGTAGTAGGATGCGGGACAACTATTATAATGCAGAAGGATGCGGGACAACTATTATAATGTAGTAGGATGCGGGACAACTATTATAATGTAGTAGGATGCAGAACAAGTATTATAATGCAGAAGGATGAGGAACAACTATTATAATGTATGTAGTAGGATGCGGGACAACTATTATAATGTATGTAGTAGGATGCGGGACAACTATTATAATGTATGTAGTAGGATGCGGGACAACTATTATAATGTAGTAGGATGAGGGACAACTATTATAATGCAGTAGTATCAGGAACAAGTATTATAATGTAGTAGGATGCGGGACAACTATTATAATGTAGTAGGATGCGGGGCAACTATTATAATGCAGTAGGATGAGGAACAACTATTATAATGTAGTAGGATGCGGGACAACTATTATAATGCAGAAGGATGAGGAACAACTATTATAATGCAGAAGGATGCGGGACAACTATTATAATGTAGTAGGATGCAGAACAACTATTATAATGCAGAAGGATGCGGGACAACTATTATAATGTAGTAGGATGCGGGACAACTATTATAATGTAGTAGGATGCAGAACAAGTATTATAATGCAGAAGGATGAGGAACAACTATTATAATGTATGTAGTAGGATGCGGGACAACTATTATAATGTAGTAGGATGAGGGACAACTATTATAATGCAGTAGTATCAGGAACAAGTATTATAATGTAGTAGGATGCGGGGCAACTATTATAATGCAGAAGGATGAGGAACAACTATTATAATGTAGTAGGATGCGGGACAACTATTATAATGCAGAAGGATGCGGGACAACTATTATAATGTAGTAGGATGCAGAACAACTATTATAATGCAGAAGGATGCGGGACAACTATTATAATGTAGTAGGATGCGGGACAACTATTATAATGTAGTAGGATGCAGAACAAGTATTATAATGCAGAAGGATGAGGAACAACTATTATAATGCAGAAGGATGCGGGACAACTATTATAATGTATGTAGTAGGATGCGGGACAACTATTATAATGTATGTAGTAGGATGCGGGACAACGATTATAATGTAGTAGGATGCGGGACAACTATTATAATGTATGTAGTAGGATGCGGGACAACTATTATAATGTATGTAGTAGAATGCGGGACAACTATTATAATGTAGTAGGATGAGGGACAACTATTATAATGCAGTAGTATCAGGAACAAGTATTATAATGTAGTAGGATGCGGGACAACTATTATAATGTAGTAGGATGCGGGGCAACTATTATAATGCAGTAGGATGAGGAACAACTATTATAATGTAGTAGGATGCGGGACAACTATTATAATGTAGTAGGATGCGGGACAACTATTATAATGTAGTAGGATGCAGAACAAGTATTATAATGCAGAAGGATGAGGAACAACTATTATAATGCAGAAGGATGCGGGACAACTATTATAATGTATGTAGTAGGATGCGGGACAACTATTATAATGTATGTAGTAGGATGCGGGACAACTATTATAATGTAGTAGGATGAGGGACAACTATTATAATGCAGTAGTATCAGGAACAAGTATTATAATGTAGTAGGATGCGGGGCAACTATTATAATGCAGAAGGATGAGGAACAACTATTATAATGTAGTAGGATGCGGGACAACTATTATAATGCAGAAGGATGAGGAACAACTATTATAATGCAGAAGGATGCGGGACAACTATTATAATGTAGTAGGATGCAGAACAACTATTATAATGCAGAAGGATGCGGGACAACTATTATAATGTAGTAGGATGCGGGACAACTATTATAATGCAGAAGGATGAGGAACAACTATTATAATGCAGAAGGATGCGGGACAACTATTATAATGTAGTAGGATGCAGAACAACTATTATAATGCAGAAGGATGCGGGACAACTATTATAATGTAGTAGGATGCGGAACAAGTATTATAATGCAGTAGAATGCGGAACAAGTATTATAATGCAGTAGAATGCAGGACAACTATTATAATGCAGTAGGATGCAGGACAACTATTATAATGCAGTAGGATGCAGAAAATGTATTATAATGTAGTAGGAGGCGGAACAACTATTATAATGCAGTAGGATGTGCAACAACTATTATAATGCAGTAGGATGCGGAACAACTATTATAATGCAGTAGGATGCGGAACAACTATTATAATGCAGTAGGATGCAGAAAATGTATTATAATGTAGTAGGATGTGCAACAACTATTATAATGCAGTAGGATGCGGAACAAGTATTATAATGCAGTAGGATGCGGAACAAGTATTATAATGCAGTAGGATGCGGAACAACTATTATAATGCAGTAGGATGCGGGACAAGTATTATAATGCAGTAGGATGCGGGACAACTATTATAATGTAGTAGTATCAGGAACAAGTATTATAATGTAGTAGGATGCGGGACAACTATTATAATGTAGTAGTATCAGGAACAAGTATTATAATGTAGTAGGATGCGGGACAACTATTATAATGTAGTAGTATCAGGAACAAGTATTATAATGTAGTAGGATGCGGGACAACTATTATAATGTAGTAGTATCAGGAACAAGTATTATAATGTAGTAGGATGCGGGACAACTATTATAATGCAGTAGGATGCGGAACAACTATTATAATGTAGTAGGATGAGGAACAACTATTATAATGTAGTAGGATGCAGAACAAGTATTATAATGTAGTAGCATGCGGGACAACTATTATAATGCAGAAGGATGCGGGACAACTATTATAATGTAGTAGGATGCGGGACAACTATTATAATGCAGAAGGATGAGGAATAACTATTATAATGTAGTAGGATGCGGGACAACTATTATAATGCAGAAGGATGAGGAACAACTATTATAATGTAGTAGGATGCGGGACAACTATTATAATGCAGAAGGATGCGGGACAACTATTATAATGTAGTAGGATGCGGGACAACTACTATAATGTAGTAGGATGCAGAACAAGTATTATAATGCAGAAGGATGAGGAACAACTATTATAATGTATGTAGTAGGATGCGGGACAACTATTATAATGTATGTAGTAGAATGCGGGACAACTATTATAATGTAGTAGGATGAGGGACAACTATTATAATGCAGTAGTATCAGGAACAAGTATTATAATGTAGTAGGATGCGGGACAACTATTATAATGTAGTAGGATGCGGGGCAACTATTATAATGCAGTAGGATGAGGAACAACTATTATAATGTAGTAGGATGCGGGACAACTATTATAATGCAGAAGGATGAGGAACAACTATTATAATGCAGAAGGATGCGGGACAACTATTATAATGTAGTAGGATGCAGAACAACTATTATAATGCAGAAGGATGCGGGACAACTATTATAATGTAGTAGGATGCGGTACAACTATTATAATGTAGTAGGATGCGGGACAACTATTATAATGTAGTAGGATGCAGAACAAGTATTATAATGCAGAAGGATGAGGAACAACTATTATAATGTATGTAGTAGGATGCGGGACAACTATTATAATGTATGTAGTAGGATGCGGGACAACTATTATAATGTAGTAGGATGAGGGACAACTATTATAATGCAGTAGTATCAGGAACAAGTATTATAATGTAGTAGGATGCGGGGCAACTATTATAATGCAGAAGGATGAGGAACAACTATTATAATGTAGTAGGATGCGGGACAACTATTATAATGCAGAAGGATGAGGAACAACTATTATAATGCAGTAGGATGCGGGACAACTATTATAATGCAGTAGGATGAGGAACAACTATTATAATGTAGTAGGATGCGGGACAACTATTATAATGCAGAAGGATGCGGGACAACTATTATAATGTAGTAGGATGCGGGACAACTACTATAATGTAGTAGGATGCAGAACAAGTATTATAATGCAGAAGGATGAGGAACAACTATTATAATGTATGTAGTAGGATGCGGGACAACTATTATAATGTATGTAGTAGGATGCGGGACAACTATTATAATGTATGTAGTAGAATGCGGGACAACTATTATAATGTAGTAGGATGAGGGACAACTATTATAATGCAGTAGTATCAGGAACAAGTATTATAATGTAGTAGGATGCGGGACAACTATTATAATGTAGTAGGATGCGGGGCAACTATTATAATGCAGTAGGATGAGGAACAACTATTATAATGTAGTAGGATGCGGGACAACTATTATAATGCAGAAGGATGAGGAACAACTATTATAATGCAGAAGGATGCGGGACAACTATTATAATGTAGTAGGATGCAGAACAACTATTATAATGCAGAAGGATGCGGGACAACTATTATAATGTAGTAGGATGCGGGACAACTATTATAATGTAGTAGGATGCAGAACAAGTATTATAATGCAGAAGGATGAGGAACAACTATTATAATGTATGTAGTAGGATGCGGGACAACTATTATAATGTATGTAGTAGGATGCGGGACAACTATTATAATGTAGTAGGATGAGGGACAACTATTATAATGTAGTAGGATGAGGGACAACTATTATAATGCAGTAGTATCAGGAACAAGTATTATAATGTAGTAGGATGCGGGGCAACTATTATAATGCAGAAGGATGAGGAACAACTATTATAATGTAGTAGGATGCGGGACAACTATTATAATGCAGAAGGATGAGGAACAACTATTATAATGCAGAAGGATGCGGGACAACTATTATAATGCAGAAGGATGAGGAACAACTATTATAATGTAGTAGGATGCGGGACAACTATTATAATGCAGAAGGATGCGGGACAACTATTATAATGTAGTAGGATGCGGGACAACTATTATAATGCAATAGAATGCAGAAAATGTATTATAATGCAGTAGAATGCAGGACAACTATTATAATGTAGTAGGATGCGGGACAACTATTATAATGTAGTAGGATGCGGGACAACTATTATAATGTAGTAGGATGCGGGACAACTATTATAATGTAGTAGGATGCGGGACAACTATTATAATGCAGTAGGATGCGGGACAACTATTATAATGTAGTAGGATGAGGAACAACTATTATAATGTAGTAGGATGCAGAACAAGTATTATAATGTAGTAGCATGCGGGACAACTATTATAATGCAGAAGGATGCGGGACAACTATTATAATGTAGTAGGATGCGGGACAACTATTATAATGCAGAAGGATGAGGAATAACTATTATAATGTAGTAGGATGCGGGACAACTATTATAATGCAGAAGGATGAGGAACAACTATTATAATGTAGTAGGATGCGGGACAACTATTATAATGCAGAAGGATGCGGGACAACTATTATAATGTAGTAGGATGCGGGACAACTACTATAATGTAGTAGGATGCAGAACAAGTATTATAATGCAGAAGGATGAGGAACAACTATTATAATGTATGTAGTAGGATGCGGGACAACTATTATAATGTATGTAGTAGGATGCGGGACAACTATTATAATGTATGTAGTAGAATGCGGGACAACTATTATAATGTAGTAGGATGAGGGACAACTATTATAATGCAGTAGTATCAGGAACAAGTATTATAATGTAGTAGGATGCGGGACAACTATTATAATGTAGTAGGATGCGGGGCAACTATTATAATGCAGTAGGATGAGGAACAACTATTATAATGTAGTAGGATGCGGGACAACTATTATAATGCAGAAGGATGAGGAACAACTATTA
This sequence comes from Bombina bombina, assembly GCF_027579735.1. Lineage (NCBI taxonomy): Eukaryota > Metazoa > Chordata > Amphibia > Anura > Bombinatoridae > Bombina > Bombina bombina. The sequence continues at coordinate 108,090,608 of NC_069500.1, read as the reverse complement.
TAATGCAGAAGGATGCGGGACAACTATTATAATGTAGTAGGATGCGGAACAACTATTATAATGCAGAAGGATGCGGGACAACTATTATAATGTAGTAGGATGCGGGACAACTATTATAATGTAGTAGGATGCGGGACAACTATTATAATGTAGTAGGATGCAGAACAAGTATTATAATGCAGAAGGATGAGGAACAACTATTATAATGTATGTAGTAGGATGCGGGACAACTATTATAATGTATGTAGTAGGATGCGGGACAACTATTATAATGTAGTAGGATGAGGGACAACTATTATAATGCAGTAGTATCAGGAACAACTATTATAATGTAGTAGGATGCGGGACAACTATTATAATGCAGAAGGATGAGGGACAACAATTATAATGTAGTAGGATGCGGGACAACTATTATAATGCAGAAGGATGAGGAACAACTATTATAATGCAGAAGGATGCGGGACAACTATTATAATGCAGAAGGATGAGGAACAACTATTATAATGTAGTAGGATGCGGGACAACTATTATAATGCAGAAGGATGCGGGACAACTATTATAATGTAGTAGGATGCGGGACAACTATTATAATGTAGTAGGATGCAGAACAAGTATTATAATGCAGAAGGATGAGGAACAACTATTATAATGTATGTAGTAGGATGCGGGACAACTATTATAATGTATGTAGTAGGATGCGGGACAACTATTATAATGTATGTAGTAGAATGCGGGACAACTATTATAATGTAGTAGGATGAGGGACAACTATTATAATGCAGTAGTATCAGGAACAAGTATTATAATGCAGTAGGATGCGGGACAACTATTATAATGTAGTAGGATGCGGGGCAACTATTATAATGCAGTAGGATGAGGAACAACTATTATAATGTAGTAGGATGCGGGACAACTATTATAATGCAGAAGGATGAGGAACAACTATTATAATGCAGAAGGATGCGGGACAACTATTATAATGTAGTAGGATGCAGAACAACTATTATAATGCAGAAGGATGCGGGACAACTATTATAATGTAGTAGGATGCGGGACAACTATTATAATGTAGTAGGATGCAGAACAAGTATTATAATGCAGAAGGATGAGGAACAACTATTATAATGTATGTAGTAGGATGCGGGACAACTATTATAATGTAGTAGGATGAGGGACAACTATTATAATGCAGTAGTATCAGGAACAAGTATTATAATGTAGTAGGATGCGGGGCAACTATTATAATGCAGAAGGATGAGGAACAACTATTATAATGTAGTAGGATGCGGGACAACTATTATAATGCAGAAGGATGCGGGACAACTATTATAATGTAGTAGGATGCAGAACAACTATTATAATGCAGAAGGATGCGGGACAACTATTATAATGTAGTAGGATGCGGGACAACTATTATAATGTAGTAGGATGCAGAACAAGTATTATAATGCAGAAGGATGAGGAACAACTATTATAATGCAGAAGGATGCGGGACAACTATTATAATGTATGTAGTAGGATGCGGGACAACTATTATAATGTATGTAGTAGGATGCGGGACAACGATTATAATGTAGTAGGATGCGGGACAACTATTATAATGTATGTAGTAGGATGCGGGACAACTATTATAATGTATGTAGTAGAATGCGGGACAACTATTATAATGTAGTAGGATGAGGGACAACTATTATAATGCAGTAGTATCAGGAACAAGTATTATAATGTAGTAGGATGCGGGACAACTATTATAATGTAGTAGGATGCGGGGCAACTATTATAATGCAGTAGGATGAGGAACAACTATTATAATGTAGTAGGATGCGGGACAACTATTATAATGTAGTAGGATGCGGGACAACTATTATAATGTAGTAGGATGCAGAACAAGTATTATAATGCAGAAGGATGAGGAACAACTATTATAATGCAGAAGGATGCGGGACAACTATTATAATGTATGTAGTAGGATGCGGGACAACTATTATAATGTATGTAGTAGGATGCGGGACAACTATTATAATGTAGTAGGATGAGGGACAACTATTATAATGCAGTAGTATCAGGAACAAGTATTATAATGTAGTAGGATGCGGGGCAACTATTATAATGCAGAAGGATGAGGAACAACTATTATAATGTAGTAGGATGCGGGACAACTATTATAATGCAGAAGGATGAGGAACAACTATTATAATGCAGAAGGATGCGGGACAACTATTATAATGTAGTAGGATGCAGAACAACTATTATAATGCAGAAGGATGCGGGACAACTATTATAATGTAGTAGGATGCGGGACAACTATTATAATGCAGAAGGATGAGGAACAACTATTATAATGCAGAAGGATGCGGGACAACTATTATAATGTAGTAGGATGCAGAACAACTATTATAATGCAGAAGGATGCGGGACAACTATTATAATGTAGTAGGATGCGGGACAACTATTATAATGTAGTAGGATGCGGGACAACTATTATAATGTAGTAGGATGCAGAACAAGTATTATAATGCAGAAGGATGAGGAACAACTATTATAATGTATGTAGTAGGATGCGGGACAACTATTATAATGTATGTAGTAGGATGCGGGACAACTATTATAATGTAGTAGGATGAGGGACAACTATTATAATGCAGTAGTATCAGGAACAAGTATTATAATGTAGTAGGATGCGGGGCAACTATTATAATGCAGAAGGATGAGGAACAACTATTATAATGTAGTAGGATGCGGGACAACTATTATAATGCAGAAGGATGAGGAACAACTATTATAATGCAGAAGGATGCGGGACAACTATTATAATGCAGAAGGATGAGGAACAACTATTATAATGTAGTAGGATGCGGGACAACTATTATAATGCAGAAGGATGCGGGACAACTATTATAATGTAGTAGGATGCGGGACAACTACTATAATGTAGTAGGATGCAGAACAAGTATTATAATGCAGAAGGATGAGGAACAACTATTATAATGTATGTAGTAGGATGCGGGACAACTATTATAATGTATGTAGTAGGATGCGGGACAACTATTATAATGTATGTAGTAGAATGCGGGACAACTATTATAATGTAGTAGGATGAGGGACAACTATTATAATGCAGTAGTATCAGGAACAAGTATTATAATGTAGTAGGATGCGGGACAACTATTATAATGTAGTAGGATGCGGGGCAACTATTATAATGCAGTAGGATGAGGAACAACTATTATAATGTAGTAGGATGCGGGACAACTATTATAATGCAGAAGGATGCGGGACAACTATTATAATGTAGTAGGATGCAGAACAACTATTATAATGCAGAAGGATGCGGGACAACTATTATAATGTAGTAGGATGCGGGACAACTATTATAATGTAGTAGGATGCAGAACAAGTATTATAATGCAGAAGGATGAGGAACAACTATTATAATGTATGTAGTAGGATGCGGGACAACTATTATAATGTATGTAGTAGGATGCGGGACAACTATTATAATGTAGTAGGATGAGGGACAACTATTATAATGCAGTAGTATCAGGAACAAGTATTATAATGTAGTAGGATGCGGGGCAACTATTATAATGCAGAAGGATGAGGAACAACTATTATAATGTAGTAGGATGCGGGACAACTATTATAATGCAGAAGGATGCGGGACAACTATTATAATGTAGTAGGATGCAGAACAACTATTATAATGCAGAAGGATGCGGGACAACTATTATAATGTAGTAGGATGCGGGACAACTATTATAATGTAGTAGGATGCAGAACAAGTATTATAATGCAGAAGGATGAGGAACAACTATTATAATGCAGAAGGATGCGGGACAACTATTATAATGTATGTAGTAGGATGCGGGACAACTATTATAATGTATGTAGTAGGATGCGGGACAACGATTATAATGTAGTAGGATGCGGGACAACTATTATAATGTATGTAGTAGGATGCGGGACAACTATTATAATGTATGTAGTAGAATGCGGGACAACTATTATAATGTAGTAGGATGAGGGACAACTATTATAATGCAGTAGTATCAGGAACAAGTATTATAATGTAGTAGGATGCGGGACAACTATTATAATGTAGTAGGATGCGGGGCAACTATTATAATGCAGTAGGATGAGGAACAACTATTATAATGTAGTAGGATGCGGGACAACTATTATAATGTAGTAGGATGCGGGACAACTATTATAATGTAGTAGGATGCAGAACAAGTATTATAATGCAGAAGGATGAGGAACAACTATTATAATGCAGAAGGATGCGGGACAACTATTATAATGTATGTAGTAGGATGCGGGACAACTATTATAATGTATGTAGTAGGATGCGGGACAACGATTATAATGTAGTAGGATGCGGGACAACTATTATAATGTATGTAGTAGGATGCGGGACAACTATTATAATGTATGTAGTAGAATGCGGGACAACTATTATAATGTAGTAGGATGAGGGACAACTATTATAATGCAGTAGTATCAGGAACAAGTATTATAATGTAGTAGGATGCGGGACAACTATTATAATGTAGTAGGATGCGGGGCAACTATTATAATGCAGTAGGATGAGGAACAACTATTATAATGTAGTAGGATGCGGGACAACTATTATAATGCAGAAGGATGAGGAACAACTATTATAATGCAGAAGGATGCGGGACAACTATTATAATGTAGTAGGATGCAGAACAACTATTATAATGCAGAAGGATGCGGGACAACTATTATAATGTAGTAGGATGCGGGACAACTATTATAATGTAGTAGGATGCAGAACAAGTATTATAATGCAGAAGGATGAGGAACAACTATTATAATGTATGTAGTAGGATGCGGGACAACTATTATAATGTAGTAGGATGAGGGACAACTATTATAATGTAGTAGGATGAGGGACAACTATTATAATGCAGTAGTATCAGGAACAAGTATTATAATGTAGTAGGATGCGGGGCAACTATTATAATGCAGAAGGATGAGGAACAACTATTATAATGTAGTAGGATGCGGGACAACTATTATAATGCAGAAGGATGAGGAACAACTATTATAATGCAGAAGGATGCGGGACAACTATTATAATGTAGTAGGATGCAGAACAACTATTATAATGCAGAAGGATGCGGGACAACTATTATATTGTAGTAGGATGCGGGACAACTATTATAATGTAGTAGGATGCAGAACAAGTATTATAATGCAGAAGGATGAGGAACAACTATTATAATGCAGAAGGATGCGGGACAACTATTATAATGTATGTAGTAGGATGCGGGACAACTATTATAATGTAAGTAGTAGGATGCGGGACAACGATTATAATGTAGTAGGATGCGGGACAACTATTATAATGTAGTAGGATGCGGGACAACTATTATAATGCAGTAGTATAAGGAACAAGTATTATAATGCAGTAGTATGAGGAACAAGTATTATAATGCAGTAGGATGCGGAACAAGTATTATAATGTTGTAGGATGCGGAAAAACTGTTATGATGCAGTAGGATGAGGGACAACTATTATAATGCAGTAGTATGAGGAACAAGTATTATAATGCAGTAGGATGCGGAACAAGTATTATAATGTTGTAGGATGCGGAAAAACTGTTATGATGCAGTAGGATGAGGGACAACTATTATAATGCAGTAGGATGAAGAACAACTATTATAATGCAGTAGGATGCGGAACAAGTATTATAATGCAGTAGGATGCGGAACAAGTATTATAATGTTTTAGGATGTGGAACAAGTATTATAATGCAGTAGGATGCGGAACAAGTATTATAATGTAGTAGGATGCGGAACAAGTATTATAATGCAGTAGGATGCGGAACAAGTATTATAATGCAGTAAGATGCGGAACAAGTATTATAATGCAGTAGGATGCGGAACAACTATTATAATGCAGTAGGATGCGGAACAAGTATTATAATGTTTTAGGATGTGGAACAAGTATTATAATGCAGTAGGATGCGGAACAAGTATTATAATGCAGTAGGATGTGGAACAAGTATTATAATGCAGTAGGATGCGGAACAAGTATTATAATGTTGTACGATGTGGAACAACTGTTATAATGCAGTAGGATGCGGAAAAACTGTTTTATAATGCAGTAGGATGCGGAACAAGTATTATAATGCAGTAGGATGCGGAACAAGTATTATAATGTTTTAGGATGCGGAACAAGTATTATAATGTTGTAGGATGTGGAACAGCTGTTATAATGCAGTAGGATGCAGAACAAGTATTATAATGTTGTAGGATGCGGAACAACTGTTATAATGCAGTAGGATGCAGAACAAGTATTATAATGTTGTAGGATGTGGAACATAGTAACATAGTAGATGAGGTTGAAAAAAACCCCAAATCGATCAAGTTCAACCTATACAAATCTAATATACTTACAAAAAAGCTCCAGTTGAGCTTAAATTAATCCCACTAAAAGTTGACCCATTTAATACAAGCAGTCATATCCATGAATATTTTTTTTAAGCCAGAAATGTATCCAATCTATTTTTAAATGTATCTTTTGTATTGGCATTCACCACCTCCTTTGGTGAAAAAACGTTTCCGTTGCAGGAGATTAAATCTCCTTTCCTCCAACCTTAAATTGTGAACTCTTGTCATTTTCTTGGAATAAACAGAGCTTCTGCCATCTCTGCCTTAAATATATTTATGTAAAGTAATCATGTCACCTCTCAAGTCCTCATAGCTTAAATTCTCCATTCCCCTTATTCGCTTTTTGGCCCTTCTTTGGACTTTTTCTAATTTGGCAATATCTTTTTTTGCAATCGTTCCCCAGAACTGCACTCCATACTCAAGGTGAGGTCTTACCAGGGATTTATATAGTGACAGAATTATGCTTTCCTCCCTTGAATCAATGCCTCTTTTAATATACACTAGTATCTTATTAGCCTTTGAAGCCGCTGCCCTGCATTATGCACCCATCTTTAGCTTGTTATCTATTACTCCCAAATCCCTTTCCTCTTCTTTGGCTAAGTCTTGTCCCATTAAAATAATACATCTCCTGCTTATTTTTACTTCCAAAATGTAGAACCTTGCATTTTACTGTATTAAATCTCATTTTCCATTTACCTGCAGATCCCTCTGTAACGAAAGTTCATCCTGCTCTGACCTAATGACTTTACTTAACTTTACTCTGCAAAAATAGAGATGTCGCTATTTGATCCTTGCTCCAAGTCATTAATAAAAATATTAAAAAGAACAGGGCCCAGTACTGATCCCTGGGGGTCCCCACTGATTACCTTTGTCCAATCTTGAGTATGATCCATTCACTACTACTCGTTGCTCCCTATCTTTTATCCAGTTATTTATCCATGAGCTAACATTTTCAGCTTTTCCCAGTCCCTTAATTGTGTGCATTAATCTCTCATGTGGCACTGTATCAAACGCCTTTTGGAAAATCTAAGTATATCACAGCAACTGATTCCCCTTTTATCTATATTTTTACTTCCTTCCTCATAGAATCTAATTAGATTAGTTTGACATGATCTATTTCTCATAAAAAGAAGTAGTTTTCCAGCCTCCAGTTAAATTTAAAAGACCTTTATTAATTTCTTACAGGGTCCATCATATCAACCAACAACGTTTCAAACCTATTCCAGGTTCTTAATCATGACATGATTAAGAACCTGGAATAGATTTGAAACGTTGTTGGTTTATATGATGGACCCTGTAAGAAATTAATAAAGGTCTTTTAAATTTAACTGGAGGCTGGAAAACTACTTCTTTTGAATACATATTGGGGTTTGGCTAACCCTTTCCTGTGCCCCAGAAAGGAAAAGAGAGGTGCTGTCTTTCACTATTTGGATATAATACTATTTCTCATAAAACCATGCTGATTTAAACTCATAATCTGGTTTACACGAATATACTCATCAATATAATCATTTCAAATATCTTCCCCACTATTGATGTCAGACTAACTGTTCTATAGCTTCCTGGATCATCCCTGCTTCCCTTTTTGAAGAGTCGCACCACATCAGCTTTACTCCAATCCTGGGTTACTATGCCTGAGGATAATGAGCTGAAAAATTAAGAGTAGAGGATTGTCTATAACAGTGCTAAGTTCCCGTAACACCCTTGGGCCTTGAGTTTTATTTACCTTAATATTATCCAGTTTTTTCCTGATATCCTCTAGTTAATGGTATGGGCTTGCATGTTCTAGTTTGTTCCAAAGTATCCTCCATTGGTTCCTCTCTTGTGTATACTAAAGAAAAGAACTGGTTTAGTACCTCAGCCTTCTCCCTGTCCCTGTTAATCATGCTACCCTCCACGCATTTTAATGTACCTATATTGTCCTTCTTAGATTTTTTGCTATTTATGTACTTAAAGAACCTTTTAGGGTTAGACTAATTTGCAATTAATCTTTCATTTTCAATTTTGGCTAATTTGATTGTCTTTTTGCATGCTTTGGCACATTATACATGTGGTATGTTGAGTATGTACTATTTTCATCTAAAGGGTAGGAGAGTCCACGGCTTCATTCATTACTGTTGGGAATTAAGAACCTTGCCACCAGGAGGCAAAGACAAAGGCTTAAATACCTCCCCCACTTCCCTCATCCCCCAGTCATTCTTTGCCTTTTGTCCCTGGAGGATGGCAGAGAAGTGCCGAGGATTCAGAGTAGTCTCTTATGGAGGGTAGTACTCTTCTCATTGGGACTGGTGTTTTAAAGTAGTCCTGTCGACCTCTCAGTTAGATCCTGGGTGAAAGTTTGAGTTCGGAGATGCAGGGAGAGTCGTTCTGCAAAACCATCCCAACTCATATTAACAGCTCCACAAGCAATCAGCGTTGACGAGTTTTGCTGCCTGCTTTCTGCACTCAAGTCAATGTCAGGAGCGAGGCTACTAACCTGTCACACTTAAAGGGCCGTGTTCTTGTTCCACGGCGTAGATTCTGGTAAGATCGTTTAATTTTTTATTTATAATGTTAACACGGAAGACAGGGTCACAGTGTGACGCCTTTAATCTTTAAAGAATCAAGGGTTAATATTCTTGGTAAGGGGATTATTGAACAGGGGGGTTTATACATGATATTGTTTATTGTGTCATTGCTGCGTTATGTGCGAGATGAGGCTCTGGCAATGTGTGGAACTTTCAGGTTACTTGCAGGAATATTGCGCGGTCCTTTTTGGGGCGTTTTCTCCTTAGTGCAGGGGCGGTCCTGCCAGGTATCCATGTGACCGGGAGTGCCTATCTCTCTTCCTCTGTTGATCAGTGGCGCAGGAGACTAAACGGTTTCTGTAGTCCGGGTCCTAGGAGGTGGTGAGTGCCCCGGCCATTGGAGGTATAAAGGTACCTATTTATAAGTTAATCTAGTCCGTAATAAGAAGTGCAAGCTATGGAGGACTCTGACGCGTTAGAGGGTTCTCCCTCTTTAAAGGGACACTGAAACCACATTTTTGGTTTCATGATTCAAATAGAGCGTGACATTTTAAGGAACTTTCTAATTTACTCCTATTATCAATTTTTCTTCGTTCTCTTTCTATCTTTATTTTAAAAACAGGAATGTAAATCTTAGCAGCCAGCCCATTTTAAATTCAGCACCATGTATAGTGGTTTACATTTACCCACCAATAAACAAGCATAACCCAGGTTCTCAACCAAAAATGGGCCGCTCCTATTCATCACATTGCTGCTTTTTAAATAAAGATAGCAAGAGAACGAAGAAAAATTGATAATTGGAGTAAATTAGAAAGTTGCTTAAAATTGCATGCTCTATCTGAATCATGAAAGAAAAAAAATTGGGTTTAGTGTCCCTTTAACAAAGTCTCATTCCTGTGTTTATTGTGAGGAGGTTCTAGTAGATCAGCCTGCTCAACTATGTTCCTTATGCCTTGATAAAGTTACGACATCTAAATGTAAACGGATGTCTAGTATTACTGAGCCGTCCACCTCTGAGGGTTCCTCGTCCCGTGAGGTGCGTTCCCTGCATTCATTTCCAATTACACATGCAGCGCCCTAGGGTCCAACCATTACTTTTTTGGGAGAGATTCGTTGGCCGTCAGACTTTGCGGACCAACTGGAATCGGCGGTTTTGAAAGTGATTCTGGGTCGGAGATTTAGGATGGAGAATTTGTGCTTTTTGCTTAGGCAGGTGCTTGCTACTCTGGAGGTTCAGGAGCCTAAGATTCCAGAGGAACCTTTAATTCCTAAGCTAGATAAGTAGTAGTACCTCAGACTTGCCCGGTTCCCGTTAAGATGGCTAATATTATTAAGAATGAATGGGAGCGATTAGGTTCTTCCTTTTCCCCTTCTTCTTCCTTTAAGAAACTGTTCCCAGTTCCGGACTCTCAGCTTGAGCTGTGGGGTACTGTCCCTAAGGTGGATGGTGCTATCTCCATACTCGCGAAGCGGACAAATATTCCCCTCAAGGATAGTTTTGTCTTTTAAAGAGCCCATGGATAAAAAGCTGGAAAACATGTTAAGAAAGATGTTTCAGCACACAGGGTTTGTTTTTCAGCCAGCAGCGGCCGTTACTGCGGTTGCTGGAGCTACGACATATTGGTGTGAATCCCTGTGTGAAATGGTTGAGGGGGAGACTTCCATCGACGAGATACAGGATAAGATTAAGGCGCTGAAGGTCGCCAATTCTTTCATCTGCGATGCCAATATGCAAATTATTCGCCTGAACGCTAAGGTGTCAGGTTTTTCAGTTCTAGCTTGCAGGGCTCTGTGGCTAAAGTCTTGGTCTGCGGACATGACCTCTAAGTCAAGACTGTTGTCCCTGCCTTTTAAAGGAAAGATTCTGTTCGATCCAGGATTGGATTCAATCATATCTCCGGTTACAGGAGGCAAGGGAGCTTTCCTACTGCAGGATAAGAAGGCTAAGCCTAAGGGATCTACTTTTCGTCCCTTCCGTGCGGATAAGGCCCAGTGCCAGCAGCCCGCCGAGAAAGGGGACCAGTCCAAGGGAACTAGGAAGCCAGCTCAATCGTGGAACAAGTCTAAGCCGAGACTAAATCGGCATGAAGGGGCGGCCCCTGACCGGTCTCTGGACCAAGTAGGGGGCAGATTATCTCTCTTCTCAGAAGCCTGGTTGCAGGACGTTCAGGACCCTTGAGTTTTGGAAGTGGTCACCCAGGGTTACAGGATAGGGTCCAGATACCATCCGCCCAGGGGCAGATTCCTCCTGTCAAACCTGTCTTTAATACCAGAAAAGAGAGAGGCCTTTCTAGAGTGTGTGAGAGATCTCGCCTCTCTCGGTGTTATCGTACAAGTACCCCAAGCAAAATGGGGTCTAGGATACTATTCCAATATTTTTGTGGTTCCAAAGAAGGAGGGCACGTTCTGCCTGATTCTGGACTTAAAGTGTTTAAACAAGTTTCGGAGTGTTCCATCGTTTGAAATGGAAATGATCAGATCTATCCTGCACCTTGTTCAAGAGGGACAGTTCATGACGACTATAGACTTGAAGGACGCTTGCCTTCATGTGCCAATTCACAGGGACCACTTCAAGTTCCTAAGATTTGCGTTTCTAGACCAACACTTCCAGTTTGTGGCCCTTCCTTTTGGTCTGGCGACGGCCCCGAGAGTCTTCACAAAGGTTCTGGGGGCGCTACTTGCAGTGGCCAGATCCAGAGTCATTGCTGTGACGCCTTATCTGGACGACATCCTAGTCCAGGCGCTGTCACTAAGTCTCACAGAGGATCATTCGAGGGCTCTTCTTCTTTTGCTCCAATCTCACGGTTGGAAGATCAACTTAGGAAAGAGTTCCCTGGTTCCCAGCAACAGGGCGGAGTTCCTGGGCATGATAATAGACTCTATGTCCATGAAAATATTTCTCACAGACCATCGACGCAGGAAGATTGCGTCCACCTGTCTCGCCCTTCAGTCCTCCTCAAGCCCCTCGGTGGCTCAGTGTATAGAGGTGATTGGACTAATGGTTTCAAGCATAAACGTCATCCCATTCACCAGGTTCCATCTCAGACCTCTTCAATTGTGCATGTTGAAGCAGTGGACCAGCAATCATTCAGTTGTGTCACAGCAGATATCCATGGATGCTTGGACTCGGAACTCCCTCTCATGGTGGATCCGTCCGGAGCAACTGTCCATGGGGACATCCTTCTTGAGACCACGGACGCCAGTCTGGCAGGATGAGGAGTTGTGCCAGGATGGCTCAAGGAAAGTAGTCCCGGGAGGAGTCTCTCCTTCCGATAAATATTCTGGAACTCCGAGCAATCTACAATGCTCTGAAGGCATGGCCTCCTCTGGGGTCGTTCAGCTTCATCAAATTCCAGACCGACAACATTACCTCGGTGGCTTACATCAACCATCAGAGGGGTACGAGGAGCTCCATAGCAATGAGGGAGGTATCTCTTAGAGTGGGAGGAGTCCCACAGCTGCTCGCTCTCAGCGTTTCACATTCCAGGTGTGAACAACTGGGAAGCATATTTTCTCAGTAGGCAATCCTTCCATTTGGGGGAATGGTCTCTTCACCCCGAGATGTTTGCGGAGATTTGTCTCCGATGGGGAACGCCAGAGATAGATCTCATGGCGTCCAGACTCAATTGCAAGCTTCCCCGATACGGGTCAAGATCCAGGGATCCCCAGGCAGAGCTCATAGATGCCTTAGCGGTACCTTGGGGGTTCAGCCTAGCTTACATTTTTCCACCGTTACCACTTCTACCTCATGTAGTGGCACGCATCAAACAGGAGCGAGCTTCGGCCATTCTGATTGCTCCATCGTGGTCACGGAGGACGTGGTTTGCGGATCTGGTGGGGATGTCATCCTCTCCGCCGTGGCGGTTAACCTGTTGCTGGAACAGGGCCCTTTTTAACATCGGAATCTAGATTCTCTGAGGCTGACTACGTGGAGATTGAATGCCTAGTCTTGGCCAAGAGAGGCTTTTCTGAAAGTGTGATTGATACGCTAGTTCAGGCAAGGAAGCCAGTCACTCATCACATCTACCATAAGGTGTGGAGGACTTACTTGTCCTGGTGTGAGAAGCATGGATATCTTTGGCACGAGGTGAAGGTATCCAGGAGTATGTCCTTTCTCCAAGACTGCTTGGAGAAGGGTCTTGCCACCAGTTCCTTAAAGGGACAGATTTTGGCATTATACGTCTTGTTGCATAGGAGGTTCGCTGAGCTGCCTGACATTCAATCTTTTGTTCAGGCTCTGTCTAGAATCAGGCCTGTCTTTAGACAGTCTGCTCCTCCATGGAGCTTAAACTTGGTTCTTAGGGTATTGCAGAAGGTTCCGTTTGAGCCTATGCATTCCGTTGACATTAAGATTCTGTCCTGGAAGGTTCTCTTCCTGTTGGCTATTGCATCGGCACGCAGAGTATCTGAACTGGCTGCCTTGCAATGTGAGCCTCCTTATCTGGTTTTTAATGCAGATAAGACTGTACTTCAAACTGGTTTGGGGTTTCTTCCCAAGGTGGTGTCTAACCGTAACATCAATCAGGAAATAGTTGTTCCTTCTTTGTGTCCTAACCCTTCTTCTTCTAAGGAGAGGTTACTTCATAACCTGGATATGGTTTGTGCCTTAAAGTTCTATCTTCAGGCTATGAAGGATTTCAGACAGTCTATATCTCTTTTTGTGGTGTATTCAGGGAAGCGCAAGGGGCAGAGGGCCTCTTCTACTTCTTTGTCCTTTTGGTTGAGGAGCTTGATTCGCTTGGCCTATGAGACAGCGGGTCATAAGCCTCCTCAGAGGATCATGTCTCATTCAACTAGAGCTGTGGCTTTGTCTTGGGCCTTCAAGAATGAGGCCTCTATGGAGCAAATTTGTCAGGCAGCTACCTGGTCCTCCTTACACACTTTACAAAGTTTTACAAGTTTGACGTTTTTGCTTCTGCGGAAGCTGTTTTTGGGAGAAAGGTTTAGCAGGCTGTGGTGCCCTCAGATTAGGGTCTGCCTTTTACCCTCCCGGTTTCATTCAGTGTCCTCTAGAGCTTGGGTATATGTTCCCAACAGTAATGAATGAAGCCATTGACTCTCCTCCCCTTTAGATAGAAAACATAAATTATGCTTACCTGATAATTTCGTTTCCATCGAGGGGAGGAGAGTCCACGGCTCCCGCCCGTATCTCTGATGGATGGACCTAAATTTAATTCATCTTCTGGCACCATTTATACCCTGATATTTCTCCTACTGTTCCTTGTTCCCTCGGCAGAATGACTGGGGCATGAGGGAAGTGGGGGAGGTATTAAGCCTTTGGCTGGGGTGTCTTTGCCTCCTCCTGGTAGCCAGGTTCTTAATTCCCAACGGTAATGAAGGAAGCCGTGGACTCTCCTCCCCTTGATGGAAATAAAATTATCAGGTAAGCATAATTTGTTTTTCTTTGAATAATTTAAATGCCCTACGTTTTTTCCTTATTTCTCATTTTTATTTAGCCATATTGGCTTGGACTTTTTATTTTTATAACCATATGGTATATGTTGATATGTATATTTATTTAACAAAGTTTTAAATGTTATCCATTTATCCTCTGTATTTTTATTAGAGAATACTTTGTCCCAGTTTATGTTGTTTAATGTTTCCCTTAAATTATTTAATTTTGCTTTCTTAAAATTAAAAGCCTTAGTTAAACCTTTAAGACACTGCATATGAAAAGAGATTTCAAATGTGACAATGTTATGATCACTGTTACCCAAATGTTCTTTGACTTCTATGTTTGATATTCTATCTGTATTGTTTGATAGCACTAAATCCAATATAGCTTTACTCCTAGTTGGCTCCTCTACTAATTGTGACAAGAAGTTATCCCTGAGAACATTTATAAATCTATCCCCCTTAGCTGAATTACTAGTTTCATTGGCCCAGTTTATATCAGGGTAGTTAAAATCTCCCATAATTACAGCACTGTTATTATCAGCCTTACCTATTTGTATTAGTAGTTGAGTTTTCTCCATGTCACTAATGTGTGTGGGGGTGTGGGGGTGTGTGTGTGGATGTGTGTGTGTGGGGGGGGGGGGGGCTTGTAGCATGTTCCAACTATTATAAAGTAGTAGGATGAGGTTATTGACACATGGGAATGTACTTTGATAAAATAAGTTTACAGTTTTGCAGTGCATGACAACTGCTATGTGCCTTAGAAATCAGCCCTGTGCAAGGAAAGGTCTAGTTCTCTTGTGCTGTTCCCCACCCTCACTGTGGTGTGCACAGGCGCTTGTCCTTTCTGATTGTGGCTGCTTTGCATTCACTCATCATCCAGGTTTAATGCGCTTTTCTTGCTCCGTGCCCAACCCTATAGCTCCCATATGTAATTTAAACCTAAATGAATGTGCAACCAGGAGCTAAAATCACGGCTGTTTGTTACTGGTGATCATAGAGTTAAAGCACTGCTGTAAATGGGTTGCACAGCTATTATTAACCCCTTACGGTACCTTGTGTGTTTTGGGTTGTAAAAGTGACATAAAACCCAATTTTTTTCTTTTCATGATTAGATAGAGCATGTGATTTTAAATAACTTTCCAATGTACTTCTATTATCTAATTTGTTTTGTTCTCTTGATATTCTTAGTTGAAAGGTTACATAGGTAGACTCAGAAGATGCTAATTGGTGGATGCGCATATAGTCCTCATGCTATTGGCTCACCCAATGCATTAACTAGCTCCCAGTAGTGCATTACTGCTTCTTGAACAAAGGATACAAAGAGAATTAAGCAAATTAGAAGTAAATTGGAAAGTTGTTTAAAATTGTAAGTTCTATCTTAATCCTGAAAGAACATTTTAGGTTTTGTGTCCCTTAAGACATACATTCTGTACTGTTAGGTTAAGGCAATCAAGGAGTTAAGCCAGTGCTGAGCTTGCTAAACGGTTGTTTTGGGTTGGTGTGTTACATGATATCTGTTGTCGTATAGATAGCAAATACATTTGTAGTAGGGATGCACCGAAATTTCGGCCGCAGAAAGTTTCGGCCGAAAATGGCATTTTTGGCTATTTCGGTTTTCGTTTTTATTGCCTGCTATTTTCGGTAAAATTATTGTGTAGCATGTTTTAAATTTGATGCTAGTCTAGAGCTGCTGTTTAAGTTAATTACTTGACTTACTGTTCTGCATATAATGAGTTTTCTAGGGCTATACTTTATTTGGATAATTGGTAAAAAAAAAACAACCTGTTAACTATGATTTTGTTACATAGAACTAAATGAAGAATAATACAGTATATTGATATTTATAATTGTTTTAAGTAGGGATGCACCCAAAGTTTGGTCACAGAAACATTTTGGCCGAAAATGCCATTATTTTTTGCCTGTTTTTTTTTCTTGCTAAAATTATTGTGTAGCATATTATAGTTTTAAGATATTTTTGTCGAATTTTAGTGTATTACTTTCAATAAGTGTGGGCTCTTTTTATTGGCTCTAATTATGCAAACAAAAATAAAAAAAAATTGAAAATAATTTGAAAAAATACATTTTTGGTATCAGTTTTGGTTTTCGGCAAAGTGCATCCCGGATTTTCGTATTCGGTTTCGGGCCAGAATTTCCATTTCGGTGCATCACTAATTTGTAGCTTATTATTTAATCAGTGGGATTGAATCATATGGTTGTTTTTTTAACCAATGAGCTCTGATGTTGAGTGAAACACATTAAACATCTAATGTCACATTCTGTACCTCAGGTGAAAACTACCTGATGTGGTTGAATGTTGGTTAATGAATATAACATTTGCAGATAAAATATTATCATAGGTTAAAAAGCTGTCGTCCCTAAACGATGAATCAATTACTATATTCAATAGGTTCCAGAAATAAACAGACGAGCTTTCATTATGACCCTACTGAGGAAATGGAGCCTGAAAGGGATTTGGTTAGTCCCTGGGAAGTACCCAATGAAATCAAAAGGCTTATAAACAGTGATGGAAATTCTAATGGCTCTCAGGTAAACGCATGTTAAAAAAAAAACACAGAAAATAAAGCATTTAAGTGATGATAAAGTTACAAATATCTAAGTTTATTTAAAAAAAAAAAGACATTTATAGAGCCAGACGGGGAATGATCCAACTGAAGATACTGTAATGAAAAAAAGGATTTTGCAAATCCTTAAAAATAAAGTCCTATAAGTATAAAGTTGTAACTTTACCATCACTGTAAGCATTTTGTATAGTATTGTTATTTATGCATTAGCAACAAATCAATG
Source organism: Bombina bombina (assembly GCF_027579735.1). NCBI lineage: Eukaryota > Metazoa > Chordata > Amphibia > Anura > Bombinatoridae > Bombina > Bombina bombina. Next base: position 108,073,480 of record NC_069500.1, on the reverse strand, counting down.
TTGTAGCAGCATTTTGTTGCCTCCAGTTTTATCATTTTTTATCATGTGTATGAATGATCAACAGTTTCATATTTTAAAATATTTTTGTCCTGTATGAAAGAGATTATGTTAAAGCTGTTTAACTTGGTATTGAAACTTAAAGGAAATGTGCTGAACTGATAATCAAGTAGAACCACAGCTCTTTGGTGGATGGACAAGTCTGTACAAAAAATAGGCTTTGTATTTTATTTTGGAAAAATGCTTAAACATTAGAAATCTGTTTTACGATACTCCAACAATGATTAAAATGACTTTAATGTCCATTATATTATCTAAGATATAATTCAGGAAAAAATATCACATTTTGGAATAAGCACCTGAAATGTGACCTGTAACAATGCTTTCAGAGAATAATCTTTTTTTCTGTCTCATCTCAGGAATTATTATTTAATGAGGATGATGTTTCTCATGATTATCCTAAACCGGACAACTCTTCGGAAAGCACAGGCAGCATACTGAGCAAATTGGACTGGAACGCAATAGAAGACATGGTGGCCAGCATTGAAAATACATGAATATTAGAAACTCTCTACGGGGTGGTTAGATCCAGTAAATATATTTATTTACTTCTGGTACTCATCAAGATTACAATCAAAGTCAGCAACTTGTGTGGCTATGTGCTGTTTGGTTGCTGTCATCTTACTACACCTTCACTACAAACTATGATTTCTGTACATGAGCAAACAAGTTACATCAGGGACAGATGTGTGGGGTTTTAAACCTTTTGTTAGTCCAATTTCTCTCATGTTCAACTGGGACAGCACATGAAGCACAACATTAGTATTACATGATGAGCAACAGTTCCATACACATTTGGAGAAGGCAGAAACTTCAAACTAAAATTGTTCACTGGACCCTTCCCTGACCTTCAGTTCTAAGTATTCTGCTAGTGAAGCTGACAAAAAATGGAGTTCTGTTCCTTATTCCTTTTTGTGTATTCTGTATTGTTCACGCTACTCTACCAATATTATCACCATATCTGCTGCTGAGCGTCTTCAATAGCTGATCCAAAATGCTACATTTATGACCTGAGTTTGTTTTAGCTTATCATACTTTTAACTATATTCTTCACAGCTATACCACAGCCAGGGTTCCCTTTCATCAGATGTCCTCTATATGTAGTTTAAGGTATGTGTTATTAGTTAGACTATGTATGTGGACATCTTGCTTTCCTACTAACCCTCTTTGTTAATGCTGGCATATGTGGATTTAACCTCTTCTGATTCACACTCATGCACAGGAATCTCTACCATTTCATGCTTATTTGTCTCTCCCTACATTATCTTAAAGGGACAGTCAACACCAGAATTTTTGAAGATATATTATTCCTTTATTACCCATTCTCCAGTTTTGCATAACCAACCGTTATAATAATACGTGTTTTACCTCCGTGATTACCTTGTATCTAAGCCTCTGCTGATTCCCCCTTAATTTCAGGTTTTTTTACATACTTACATTTTAGCCAATCAGTGCTGACTCCTATGTAACTTCATGTGCATGAGCTCAATGTTATCTATATGACACACATGAACCAACGCCTGTCAAAATGCATTCATATAAGAGGCAGCCTTCAAGGTCCAAGAAATTAGCATATGAGCCTACCTAGGTTTAGCTTTCAACTAAGAATACCAAGAGAACAAATCAAAATTGGTGATAAAAGTAAATTGGAAAGTTTATTTTGGACTTGACTGTCCCTTTAAGCTGTCTTTCTTGATCCAAATACAACTTGAGACTCTACAGTACAAGCTCTTTTTTCACCTGTGCACATACCGGTTTCTGTGAATGACTGTTTGGGCAGAAGTAATAATATTCGTTTTGCCTATATGACTTGAGCCTCTGTTTTAATTAATGAAACTGAGCAGGGTTTTCTTCTTTCATGTCTCAATTTCTATTTCCAATTTGAAGGGTGGATAAAGTCTTGTGTACGGCCATTCATATCCAGGGGTGAACAACTAGCAATCCACTTTAAAATAGAATACTGCACAGCCAGTTTCACTGGTACTAAAACCCCATAACGGTCTTGCAGGTCATAGTATAGATACTGAAAATAAAACAGGAGTTAGCTTGGCATTAGAGCCATTTGTAAAATACAGAGGGAAATGTTCACTGTTTCACATGCTACATGCTTTCAATCTGAGTATTTTGTTCCCAGCCTTCTTCATTTAATTAGCTATACATGAAACATTAAAGTGAAAGAAATGGCCCAGTTAACCAATCTTAGTTCTCCAAGTGTGTATAGAAGACCCTTAACCATTGTTTAATAGTATAGGCTTAGTTTACTCCTATGTAAAAAAAAAATGTATTGGGATGTAAAAATGATATTGACTTATTAAGTATATTTATTTTTCTTATTTATTTTACTGCTACCGTAAATATTATAATGCACTTTATATTTCTAAAGGTTAAACTTTTACTTGTCAAATAAAGATTTTTATTTTGGCATTCTATGAGTCTACTTTATAATAGAAAAGCTCTAAGGGTTCTGTTAGCTGGGGCTGTTTTTAGTCCTTCTAAAAATCACAGAACTCACAATAAGCTATTTATTTTGAAATATTAACCATACAGAGGTAAGTTTAACTACAGTTATTTTTTAAACTTGACTATCTTGTAATCCATTAATGCTTATTCTAGTTAATGAGGTTCAGTACATGTTATTGTTTATTATGACAGCACAGCAGAACCATAATTTAAATACAAATGACCTTTGAATGAATGAATGAATTTAGTATGTGAAAATTTTACTTTCTTTCCTAAGACATGGAGAGTCCACAACTTCTTTCTAATTACTAGTGGAATATTCAACTCCTAGCCAGCAGGAGGAGGCAAAGATCAAACTCCTGGCCAGCAGGAGGAGGCAAAGATCACAACAGCAAAGCTGTTAAGTGTAACTACCTTACCCATAACCCCCAGTCATTCTCTTGTGCAAAGTTGGTGTCTGAAGATATTAATTCTTTTACGGGTACTCCTCCCTTCAAGCAAGTATTGGGGTCTAGCTGTGTCCATGTCAATCTCTTTAGTAAGAGTAGTGGTGGCTTTTAAGCAGTTAAAAGGCGGTGAGGTCTTTGCCTTACTTTTAACATTTTGCTTCCACTTTGCAGAAAGCCAGAGTTAGCTACTATGTTCTTTCTTTTACAACAGGTCCATGATAGGGAGCGCAGTGCCTGTCACACCAATGTAGCAGCATCTGTCCTACAGCTGGATCTCAGGTAAGTGCCTTTACCTTCTAGGTATTGAAGAAGAGCAGCACTTAAGAGGATAATCCTCTCTTGGATCCAATTTAGGACATATATCCTTTATAATAAGGATTCATAGGATAGATTATGGCTATATGGGATACTGCTTTGAAAATAAATATCTTTATTGTTAAGGATATCTTATGTTAAATGGAGGCGTTATTTGGCCTAAGGGACGCTGTAAATGGATCATGAAGCGGATAATTAGAGGAATACAGGGCACTTTGCTAGTGTATTCATTTGTCTTTGACAGGATTTGACAGAATTTGTTTGAGAGGCTTATTTCTTTAACTGTCATAAAAGGCGTATTTCTTTCCTATGGCATAGAGAGTCCACAAAACATTCTAATTACTAGTGGGATATTCACTCCTGTCCAGCTGGAGGAGGCAAAGAGCACCCCAGCAGAGCTGTTAAGTATCACTTCCCTTATCCATAACCCCCAGTTATTCTCTTTGCCTTAATCACAGGAGGATGGCGAAGATGGTGTCTGAAGATTTTAATACTTTTAATGGGTACTTTTCCCTGTAAGCAAGGATTGGGGCTATACTGTGTCCATGTCAAACTCTTTAGTAAGAGTAATGGTGGCTATTAGCAGTTAGAAGTTTAAACAAAGACTAACTCGCCATCTTCTAACATTATTGCTACCCCTATTATAGAAATGAGAAGGAGAGGGTTCCCTGATAATACAACCAGGGAGGGCAAGGGTTAATGAACACATATCTAAGTCCCCCCTATTGTAAAATATACATATAAGGGGGCAGTGCCTAGTGCCTGGGTAAATATACTTTAAGAAAAGAGAAGAAAGAAAAGAGAGCACTATTGTGGCACACTAATACTATAAGTGGATAGTGTGTAAGTCAAACTTAGAGAAAGGGAATGGAGGATCGGAATGATTTATTAAAACTTAACGTTTACTGATATTATGATTTAAAATAAAGGGTGGTCAAACACACATATTAAAACCTAAATTAAAAAAAAACATAATTTATGTAAGAACTTACCTGATAAATTCATTTCTTTCATATTGGCAAGAGTCCATGAGCTAGTGACATAGGGGATATACAATCCTACCAGTAGGGGCAAAGTTTCCCAAACCTCAAAATGCCTATAAATACACCCCTCACCACACCCACAATTCAGAAAGGAGTAGAAAGCATCAACAAAGGAAATTTGGAAATAATTGTGCTTTATACAAAAAATCATAACCACCATAAAAAGGGTGGGCCTCATGGACTCTTGCCAATATGAAAGAAATGAATTTATCAGGTAATTTCTTACATAAATTATGTTTTCTTTCATGTAATTGGCAAGAGTCCATGAGCTAGTGACATATGGGATGTCAATACCCAAGATGTGGAGTCTTCCACTCAAGAGTCACTAGAGAGGGAGGGAATAAAATAAAAACAGCCATAATCCACAGAAAAAATAATCCACAACCCAAAAAATAAATTATTTTCACTTTTGAAAGAAAAAAACTTAAATCAAAAGCAGAAGAATCAAACTGAAACAGCTGCCTGAAGAACTTTTTTTGTTTAGATGAGAGGCCATGAGATCTATCTCTGGAAGCCCCCACATCTGAACAATCTGAGAAAACACATCTGGATGGAGAGACCACTCCCCTGGATGTAAAGTCTGGCGGCTGAGATAATCCACCTCCCAATTGTCTACGCCTGGGATATGCACCGCAGAGATTAGACAGGAGCTGGATTCCGCCCAGGCAAGTATTCGAGATACTTCTTTCATAGCTTGGGGACTGTGAGTCCCACCCTGATGATTGACATAAGCCACAGTTGTGATATTGTCTGTCTGAAAACAAATAAACGGTTCTCTCTTTAGTAGAGGCCAGAACTGAAGAGCCCTGAGAATTGCACGGAGTTCTAAAATATTTATTGGTAATCTTGCCTCTTGAGATTTCCAAACCCCTTGTGCTGTCAGAGATCCCCAAACAGCTCCCCAACCTGAAAGACTCGCATCTGTTGTGATCACAGTCCAGGTTGTGCAAACAAAAGAAGCCCCTTGAACCAAACAATGGTGATCTATCCACCATGTCAGAGAGTGTCGTACATTGGGATTTAAGGATATTAATTGTGATATCTTTGTATAATCCCTGAACCATTGATTCAGCATACAAAGCTGTAGAGGTCTCATGTGAAAACGAGCAAAGGAGATCGCGTCCGATGCTGCAGTCATGAGACCTAAAACTTCCATGCACATAGCCACTGAAGGGAATGACTGAGACTGAAGGAGCCGGCATGCTGCGACCAATTTTAAACGTCTCTTGTCTGTTAGAGACAGAGTCATGGACACTGAATCTATCTGGAAGCGTAAAAAGGTGACCCTTGTCTGAGGAATCAAGAAACTTTTTGGTAAATTGATCCTCCAACCATGTTTCCGAAGAAACAACACTAGTTAATTCGTGTGAGATTCTGCAGTATGTAAAGACTGAGCTAGTACCAAGATATCGTCCAAATAAGGAAACGCCGCAATACCCTGTTCTCTGATTACAGATAGTAGGGCACCCAGAACCTTTGAAAAGATTCTTGGAGCTGTTGCTAGGCCAAATGGAAGAGCAACAAATTGGTAGTGCTTGTCTAGAAACGAGAATCTCAGAAACTGAAAGTGTTCTGGATGAATCGGAATATGAAGGTATGCATCCTGCAAGTCTATTGTGGACATATAATGTCCTTGCTGAACAAAAGGCAGAATAGTCCTTATAGTCACCATCTTGAAAGTTGGTACTCTTACATAACGATTCATAATTTTCAGATCCAGAACTGGTCTGAACAAATGTTCTTTCTTTGGTACAATGAATAGGTTTGAATAAAACCCCAAACCTTGTTCCTGAGGAGGAACTGGCATGATTACCCCTGAAGACTCCAGGTCTGAAACACACTTCAGAAAAGCCTGAGCTTTTACTGGATTTACAGGGATGTGTGAGAGAAAAAATCTTCTGACAGGAGGTCTTACTTTGAATCCTATTCGATACCCTTGAGAGACAATGCTCTGAATCCAATGATTTTGGACAGATTTTATCCAAAAATCCTTGAAAAACCTTAATCTGCCCCCTACCAGCTGAGCTGGAATGAGGGCTGCACCTTCATGCGGACTTAGGGGCAGACTTTGGTTTCCTAAATGGCTTGGATTTATTCCAATTTGAGGAAGGCTTCCAACTGGAAGCAGATTCATTGGGTGGAGGATTGAGTTTTTGTTCCTTATTCTGATGAAAGGAACGAAAACGCTTAGAAGCCTTAGATTTACCCTTAGGTTTTTTATCCTGAGGCAAAAAAACTCCTTTTCCTCCAGTGATAGTTGAAATAATAGAATCCAACTGAGAACCAAATAAATTATTACCTTGGAAAGAAAAAGATAGTAATCTAGATTTAGATGTCATATCAGCATTCCAAGATTTAAGCCACAAAGCTCTTCTAGCTAATACAGCTAAAGACATGGATCTAACATTAATTTTGATAATATCAAAAATGACAATAAAAATAAAATGATTAGCATGTTGCAGTAAGCGAACAATGCTAGATATGTCAAAATCCAATTCATGTTGCGCTAAATTTTCCAACCAGAAAGTTGATGCAGCCGCAACATCACCCAAAGAAATAACAGGTTTGAGAAGATGACCTGAATATAAATAGGCCTTCCTTAGATAAGATTCAAGTTTCCTATCTAAAGGATCCTTAAAGGAAGTGCTATCTTCCATAGGAATAGTGGTACGTTTAGCAAGAGTAGAAATAGCCCCATCAACTTTGGGGATCTTTTCCCAAAACTCTATAGATTTTGCTGGTAAAGGATACAATCTCTTAAACCTTGAAGAAGGAATAAAGGAAGTACCTGGCTTATTCCATTCCTTAGAAATCATATCAGAAATAGCCTCAGGAATGGGAAAAACACCTGGGGAAACCACAGGAGGTTTAAAAACAGCATTTCAACGTTTATTAGACTGAACATCAATAGGACTGGTTACCTCAATATCCAAAGTAATTAACACTTCTTTTAATAAAGAACGCGTATACTCTATTTTAAATAAATAAGATTTGTCAGTGTCAATATCTGAGGAAGGATCTTCTGTTTCAGATAGATCCTCATCAGAAGAGGATGAATTATTATGTTGTTGGTCATTTGAAATTTCATCAGCTAAATGAGAAGTTTTAAAAGACCTTTTACGTTTATTAGAAGGTGGAAATGCAGACAAAGCCTTCATAATAGAATCAGAAACAAATTCTTTAAAATTTACAGGTATAGCATGCACATTAGAAGTTGAAGGAACTGCAACTGGCAATTTACTATTACTGATAGAAACACTATCTGCATGTAAAAATTTATCATGACAACTATTACAAATGACATTCGGTGGAATAATTTCTACAATTTTACAACAAATGCACTTAGCTTTGGTAGAACCAATGTCAGGCAGCAATGTTCCAGCAGAAACTTCAGAGGCAGGATCAGATTGTGACATCTTGCTCAATGTAAAAGAAAAAACAACATATAAAGCAAAATTATCTATTTCCTTAAATGACAGTTTCAGGAATGGGAAAAAAAATACAAAAGCATAGGCCTCTTGATAGAAAAGAAAGCAGGAGGCAAACAACAATGGGGTATTGAAATAATGAAGAAAATTTGGCGCCAAGTATGACGCACAATGTAACGTAAACCTTTTTAGCACCAAAAATGACCAGAAATTACACACTTGCGTCACTAATGACGCCGCCGTGTGAAATGACAAAGTTGCGTCAAAAACGTATTTTTCCGCGCCAAAAAAGTTTGCGCCAAAAATGACGCAATAAAGTCTAACATTTGACGCACCCGCTGGCCTAACACCCGCAATTGCAAAAAATAGTCAAATTGAAAAAAGACTAAACCCCAGGTAAGAAATAAATTTCTTAAAGTGTTTATATTCCCAAATATGAAACTGACAGTCTGCAGAAGGAAATACATGAACCTGACTCATGGCAAATATAAGTACAATACATATATTTAGAACTTTATATATAATTTGCATAAAGTGCCAAACCATAGCTGAGAGTGTCTTAAGTAATGAAAACATACTTACCAAAAGACACCCATCCACATATAGCAGATAGCCAAACCAGTACTAAAACAGTTATTAGTAGAGGTAATGGTAAATTGAGAGTATATCGTCAATCTAAAAAGGGAGGTAGGAGATGAATCTCTACGACCGATAACAGAGAACCCATGAAAAAGACCCCCGTTAGAGAAATCATCATATTCAATAGGTGATACTCCCTTAACGTCCCTCATTCGCTGTACTCTGAGAGGAATCTGGCTTCAACAATGCTGAGAAGCGCATATCAACGTAGAAATCTTAGCACAAACTTACTTCACCACCTCCACAGGAGGCAAAGTTTGTAAAACTGAATTGTGGGTGTGGTGAGGGGTGTATTTATAGGCATTTTGAGGTTTGGGAAACTTTGCCCCTCCTGGTAGGATTGTATATCCCATATGTCACTAGCTCATGGACTCTTGCCAATTACATGAAAGAAACAAAAATTAAAAGACTGCTCCCTTAGTGTGTCACCATGGACTATTTATTCTCCAAACGGTTACTGTAGTAGGTTAATTATATGTTCCAGTGAGGTGATCCTAAACAGGTGATGCAGATAATACAATTATAAACGTAAAATTACCATATGTTCTGCACCTATTACCTGAATGTGCCACCTAGTAAAGGGGTACTAAGTTTGCATGTATAGGCACTTGTAGAAAGATAGAAGTAAATATGATATAGTGATTGGTGTAACTTGATAAAACAGTAAGTTCATATAGCCTCCAAATTGGCATAACAAAATTATAAATAGCTAAGTACTCAAGTTAATATTACACTAAACAAAGTTGGTACAATGATATATATATATATATATGTGTGCTTGAGTCGGAGGTTATTAATATATACAGGGCTTACAAGATTTTATTACCCAAAATAAACTCACAATTTACCATTGACATAACCAAGGTAGACTATATTATGTCTAAAGATTATACCGTACTGATTTAGCCAGACTAAGCCTGGAATATTACAGCCAAAATGACTGTGGTAATACCTGTTTAGTACCGTTTTGAAAGAAGGAGCTAAGTAGCTGGTTCTATAAATGTGGTAGATAGTATACTCTTATTGTATCACAGGCCTATCGGCAGGATATTACCTTTTAATACCGTGCTGAGGCTAATCGTATCTAAAGCACCAAAAATATACAGGCAAAATTACCCCAACTTTAACTAGAATTAAACTTAAAGATCAATGAGAGAGTCGTACCGTGTACAAATTACAGCGGTTTAAAGAGAGATTAACGATAAACACCCACACAACAGGGAGCAGTGCAAACGCCTAACGCGCATTTCGCAACTGCTTTATCAAAGGCACCGATTGTAAGCCAACCTTGTTCCTTTATACTGACAACAGCCAATCATACGCGAGCTGCACCAAGACGTCAATGGCATAGTGACGCCCATACAGAGGGAGAAGATGATAGGTTATAGTGTGGGGGTGTGACCCCAATCACTGATGGTGAATTTCTACACATTACAGCGGTTTAAGGAGAGATTAATGATAAACGCCCACACAACAGGGAGTAGTGTGAACGCCTGACGCGCGTTTTGCAACTGCTTTATCAAAGGCCAGTGCTTTTCTATGAAATTTAGTACATCAAGAGATCATTCCCTCTGTCTCTGATTTTGCTTCACTCCCCAAATTTCAAGAAATTTTTGGGATCATTATTGAGATCTTTAAGACTGTGGAATAACAATCCTTTTCTTATCTAAAGAACATGTTAAGTTCAATTCAATAAAATAATGTAAAGCATGTGAATTTCTTCAAGAAGGAGATTCCTTTAGAAGCTCAGTAACAGGAGAGAGATTTTCTCACAAAACGTGTCTCAATTGTAGAGAGACTTATGTTGTTTACTTATTAACATGTACCTTGTGTGACCTACAATACGTAAGGCTCACGACAAGGGAAGTACGGGAAAGGATCAGGGAACATATCAGTAACATAAAACATGGATCCCTGTCCACACCTTTAGTGCAACATAGCAGTAACACAGGTTCCTTGAAATGGACTATAATAGAAAAGGTGTTTAAGGATAACCGGGACAGAGTAGGGACGAAAAACTAGCTCAGAAAGAAGCCGTTTGGATTCACAAAATGAGAACAAGATGGCCTTCGGGCATGAATTCAGAATATCACATAATAAATTTCTGGCAATAAAGGGTTAATTCTAGTAATTCTATTAACCTCTTAAGGACATATGACGGAATTTTTCCGTCATAAAACAATTGAGCAAACAGAAAGCTGTGTCCTTAAAGGGTTAAATAGAATCAAAAATGGACATGTTCCGAGAAATAAATACACATAATCTTGACAGGGATTATATGAGGAAAAGATAACGCAGAAGTGTTTTAAAACCCACACCATCAAAGGTGAATAAAGAATTGATAATATATATAAAAAAATAATAAAAATGAAAAAGTCACTGTGCAAAAAGATTGATAGAGCAATTATGAAGGAAGATTAAAACAACAAATATAAACTCAAATAGTAAAATCATATCATAGGTAAATTAATACTATCAGCAGCAAGACAACAATATTTAAGCTAGCTCATATTCTAGAAAAGGAAATAAAACGTTTAAGGATATACCAAACCTTAGACATAATAGAATTATGTGAAATGAACAGAATACAATATTGAAACTTATATCAATTATAAGAATTATGTCAATATGATAGAATATGGGGTATCAAACTCAACTGCATGAAAAGCTAGAGATCCTTTATTTTTTAGTAAAAAACAGAATCGCTACTGAGTGATTACAACAGAATATTTAAATATATTGGAGCATTAGTGAAGATACACATTAGTCAGAGTAGGTTGTAAGGGGTGTGAGCAAGTAAGCATTTAGCAAGGTATTGATAGGGTAGTCTAAGAGGTGTGTGATATCACAATTAACCAATTGAAAATTTGTACACATTTTAAATATGGATCACAGGTAGAGTTCCTACAAGCTATGATTACGGCTATTGCCGAAACGCGTAAGCTGGAACACTACCTCTGATATTCAATGCTATGCTAATATCATATTTATATGTTTTATTGTAAACTTGTTGCAAACTGCTTGGAGCGGAATAAAAGCTAAGTTTTATCTTTCCACTACAACTGCCTGGTGCTCCTTCATTTGTTCTTTGATTTACATCAACAGCAAACCTGCCAAGAGACGGCCGCCGACCAAAACTCACGGACCGGGCAAGGAGGGCATTAATCAGAGAGGCAGCACAGAGACCTAGGGTAACCCTGGAGGAGCTGCAGAGTTCCACAGCAGAGACTGGAGTATCTGTACATAGGACGACAATAAGCCGTACGCTCCATAGAGTTGGGCTTTATGGTAGAGTGGCCAGAAGAAAGCCATTACTTTCAGCAAAAAACAAAATGGCACGTTTTGAGTTTGCGAAAAGGCATGTGGGAGACTCCCAAAATGTATGGAGGAAGGTGCTCTGGTCTGATGAGACTAAAATTTAACTTTTTGGTCATCAAAGAAAATGCTATGTCTGGTGCAAACCCAACACATCAAATCACCCAAAGAACACCATCCCCACAGTGAAACATGGTGGTGGCAGCATCATGCTTCAGCAGCCGGGACTGGGAAACTGTCCAGGGAAAGATGGTGCTAAATACAGGGATATTCTTGAGCAAAACCCGTACCACTCTGCATGATCTGAGGCTAGGACGGAGGTTCACCTTCCAGCAGGACAATGACCCCAAACACACTGCTAAAGCAACACTTGAGTGGTTTAAGGGGAAACATGTAAATGTGTTGGAATGGCCTAGTCAAAGCCCAGACCTCAATCCAATAGAAAATCTGTGGTCAGACTTAAAGATTGCTGTTCACAAGCGCAAACCAATCCAACTTGAAGGAGCTGGAGCAGTTTTGCAAGGAGGAATGGGCAAAAATCCCAGTGGTAAGATGTGGCAAGCTCATAGAGACTTATCCAAAGCGACTTGGAGGTGTGATTGCCGCAAAAGGTGGCTCTACAAAGTTTTGACTTTAGGGGGTGAATAGTTATGCACATTGACTTTTTCTTTTATTTTGTCCTATTTGTTGTTTGCTTCACAATAATAAAAAAAAAATCTTCAAAGTTGTGGGCATGTTCTGTAAATTAAATTATGCAAATCCTCAAACAATCCTTGTTAATTACAGGTTGTGAGGCAACAAAACATGAAAAATGCCAAGGGGGTGAATACTTTTGCAAGGCATTGTGTATATATATCACATCTGATGAGGCCCTGAGTTTAGCCCTTTGTGGGAGGGGCGAAATGTGTCATGTTTTGTGATTCGATGATGATCTAATTGCTATGCCAACATAAGCTGTGTGTGTACCCACGCCAGACTGTTCCAACGGGGTTTACCTGCAAGTGAAGACACAGACCGAGTACATCTACCCATGCTTAGAAAACGCAAAAGAATCAGGTATTGAACAATCCCTTATAGCGGCGAAGCAGGCACTTGAGCCAGAGGTGAGATACAGCTGTTTTAAGTCTTGCAACCCCACGCAATTGAATTTAATAGTTGGATACGAGACTGTGCAAATACATGCTAAATCATATGATGCTTAACATAGAAGCATAAAGTGGATTCCCAGAGGAGTTGTTACCAGTGATATTTGTTCCTATGAAATCTCAATATCACTTTGACTATAATTGTATGGAGTAAATCGACTATATACCAGAGCGTGTTTTTTAACACGTGAGTGCCTGGTTTCTAAGTAACCATATGGACTCTCCAGTACCTTTTAGTCTCTACCTTTTTTCTCATGGGGCCCCAAAGCTACCTTGTTACCATAAACATTTTTGAAGTTTTGGACCTGTCACACCTTTTACAGCATTTGTTATTTGCCTATAGGCTATATCTCTGCTTAAAGTATAAGTATAGGTGTTGCAACTACATTGCTAACGTTTTATTTATAGCATCTTTGGCCAGATTTATGCATGTTATTTGAGCGGTACCGCACAGGTTTTAGTGTTTTTAAGGTTGTTTACAATTTTGTAAGTGTGTTTACCTGATGGAATACGGGTGGAGGATAGACGTCCCACTTGTTTAAAACCAACCACAACTATTGTAGTAATAAAGCGTTGTTATACCTTTTGTGCAGCCTTTGGTCCTACTTTGACTTTATACTTATACAGTGTTTTGTCCTTTCTTTTACTACTTTTTGCATAATTTCTTGGGACTGCGAGCACTAAAGGTTACGCATTAGATACGTTTTGTGCACCTCTATTTTATATATTTTTAAAATTCTTATATACAGGTATACCCCGCTCATACAGCGGGTTAGGGACCGGAGCTCCGCTGTAAAGTGAAAACCGCCTTAAAGTGAAACAAGGCAGTTTTGGCTTTCTTTTCACTTGCCAGTGTGTTTAAAAACATGTTTTAACTAACTTATATTAGGTGTACAATAGCGCTAAGTTTAGTTTAACACTCGCACAGCACAGTATTCAATAAATACTGTACCTGTAAAATAGTGACAATCACTGTAGTACAATTTGCCAGAGTATAGCACTGAGACACAGATTGCACTGTAATGCTGTAGACAGAGTGAACTAAGCATAATAAAATGGTGGCAGTCACTTTTCTTGCAATATCACGAAGATTACAGCACTGTTTTAAAATCCTTGGAGGTTGAACTTCAGCTCCACAAAGCGCTGTATTAGCGAAGCGCTGTAAAGTGAAGCGCTGTAAAGTGAGGTATACCTGTATATATATATATATATATATACACTATTGATCTTATTAACACAACACCGCATATTGCAAACTAGTCGATCTTACAACCAGGATTTATATATCTAGATATCTAAACATTAGGCTCCATGTATGAATATCAATAGACTTATACGACACGCCTACCCCTACTGTCATTACGACACATATTTCAACAGGAGTTTAAGAGTGTAGGCGTGTAGAAATTAACCATCAGTGATTGGGGGTCACACCCCCACACTATAACCCATCATCTTCTCCCTCTGTAGGGGCGTCACTTTGCCAGTGACATCTTGGTACCGCTCGCGTATCATTGGCTGTTGTCAGTATAAAGGAACAAGGTTGGCTTCCGATTGGTGCCTTTGATAAAGCAGTTGCGAAACGCACTTCCTGTTGTGTGGGTGTTTATCGTTAATCTCTCCTTAAACCGCTGTATTTTGTACACGGTACGGCTCTCTCATTGATCTTTAAGTTTAATTCTAGTTAAAGTTGGGGTAATTTTTCCTGTATATTTTTGGTGCTTTAGTTACGATTAGCCTCAGCACGGTATTAAAAGGTAATATCCTGCCGATAGGGTGGTGATACAATAAGAGTATACTTTCTACCACATTTATAGATTTATAGAACCAGCTACTTAGCTAAAACGGTACTAAACAGTTATTACCACAGCCATTTCGGCTGTAATATTTAATTAATCATTCTGGTCTTCCCTTCCTCTAATTTTGACTGTACACACTATCCACTTATAGTATTAGGGTGCCACAATAGTGCTCTCTTTTCTTCTCTTTTTTTTTTTAAACCCTATTATAGAAAGCCAGAGTTGGTTACTCTGTTCTTTCTTTTCTACAGGGAGTGCAGAATTATTAGGCAAATGAGTATTTTGACCACATCATCCTCTTTATGCATGTTGTCTTACTCCAAGCTGTATAGGTTCGAAAGCCTACTACCAATTAAGCATATTAGGTGATGTGCATCTCTGTAATGAGAAGGGGTGTGGTCTAATGACATCAACACCCTATATCAGGTGTGCATAATTATTAGGCAACTTCCTTTCCTTTGGCAAAATGGGTCAAAAGAAGGACTTGACAGGCTCAGAAAAGTCAAAAATAGTGAGATATCTTGCAGAGGGATGCAGCACTCTTAAAATTTCAAAGCTTCTGAAGCGTGATCATCGAACAATCAAGCGTTTCATTCAAAATAGTCAACAGGGTCGCAAGAAGTGTATGGAAAAACCAAGGCGCAAAATAACTGCCCATGAACTGAGAAAAGTCAAGCGTGCAGCTGCCAAGATGCCACTTGCCGCCAGTTTGGCCATATTTCAGAGCTGCAATATCACTGGAGTGCCCAAAAGCACAAGGTGTGCAATACTCAGAGACATGGCCAAGGTAAGAAAGGCTGAAAGACGACCACCACTGAACAAGACACACAAGCTGAAACATCAAGACTGGGCCAAGAAATATCTCAAGACTGATTTTTCTAAGGTTTTATGGACTGATGAAATGAGAGTGAGTCTTGATGGGCCAGATGGATGGGCCAGATGGATGGGCCCGTGGATGGATTGGTAAAGGGCAGAGAGCTCCAGTCCGACTCAGACGCCAGAAAGGTGGAGGTGGAGTACTGGTTTGGGCTGGTATCATCAAAGATGAGCTTGTGGGGCCTTTTTGGGTTGAGGATGGAGTCAAGCTCAACTCCCAGTCCTACTGCCAGTTTCTGGAAGACACCTTCTTCAAGCAGTGGTACAGGAAGAAGTCTGCATCCTTCAAGAAAAACATGATTTTCATGCAGGACAATGCTCCATCACACGCGTCCAAGTACTCCACAGCGTGGCTGGCAAGAAAGGGTATAAAAGAAGAAAATCTAATGACATGGCCTCCTTGTTCACCTGATCTGAACCCCATTGAGAACCTGTGGTCCATCATCAAATGTGAGATTTACAAGGAGGGAAAACAGTACACCTCTCTGAACAGTGTCTGGGAGGCTGTGGTTGCTGCTGCACGCAATGTTGATGGTGAACAGATCAAAACACTGACAGAATCCATGGATGGCAGGCTTTTGAATGTCCTTGCAAAGAAAGGTGGCTATATTGGTCACTGATTTGTTTTTGTTTTGTTTTTGAATGTCAGAAATGTATATTTGTGAATGTTGAGATGTTATATTGGTTTCACTGGTAAAAATAAATAATTGAAATGGGTATATATTTGTTTTTTGTTAAGTTGCCTAATAATTATGCACAGTAATAGTCACCTGCACACACAGATATCCCCCTAAAATAGCTATAACTAAAAACAAACTAAAAACTACTTTCAAAACTATTCAGCTTTGATATTAATGAGTTTTTTGGGTTCATTGAGAACATGGTTGTTGTTCAATAATAAAATTAATCCTGAAAAATACAACTTGCCTAATAATTCTGCACTCCCTGTATAGGTCCCTGGTAGTCGTAGATATGGTGAAGCATAAATTAAGTGAGAAGTGCTCATTCTGGGAGCGAACAATAGCATAACAGCTTGTTCTATGGCTAGTTGCCACCCAAGAAGCAGCCTCTTTTTGCTCAACATGAGAAGAATTTTCCTATAGCATATCAGTCTGATCCTGACTTAACAGTACAGTACAATCCCTCTCTGAACAAGGGAAATGGCAAAACCCCAGATGTACGTTTCGGCCTAGTGTGGGCCTTGTCAGTGAGGTGCAGCCATATCCCTCTAGTCTCCCTAAGTCTGATGCTGTAATCCAGACATGAACCCGTTGCTCAATGTGCCTAGAGGGATATGGCTGCACCTCACTGACGAGGCCCACACTAGGCCGAAACGTACATCTGGGGTTTTGCCGTTTCCCTTGTTCAGAGAGGGATTGCCTGGTATTTCGGGGCTGGACTGTAGTGTTGTCAGGATCAGACTGATATGCTACAGGAAAGTTCTCTGTGAAAGGCACATGTTGAGCAAAAAGAGGCTGCTTCTTGGGTGGCAACTAGCCATAGAACAAGCTATTATGCTATTGTTCATTCCCAGGTTGAGTGCTTCTCTTTTTTAATTTATGCACACCTCAGAAAACTGCTCCTGCCTGACAGAGCAGGATCCACAGGTAATTGCTTTCCCTTCTAGGTTTAAAGGTACCGGCACTATAGGGGTTAAATACTTGTGGAAAGTATTTGAATCTGTTTTAGGGGCACTGCTTTTATATGAAAAGAGGCAAAAAAAAAAATGTATTGGGGGCTCAGAGATGGGAGAGTGTATGAAGTGTTTGACAGGTGTTTGTTTTACTTCTTACTTGTTTTATTCACTTTTATTATTAGCTAATTAAGCTATTATTAAAGCTCAGCTTATTGGCACAATTACATTTGCTGTGCTGCTGTTGGCTTTCACGCCGTATTTGTTTGGCGCAATTAAAAAAAAAATTTGTATTGCGGTCACGTGAGTCGCTCCTCGGCTTTTCTGTTAGATCGGAATTTGCCGCGGCTAGTGTGGAGGCTGCATTTTCTTCTTTCTTCAGTGGCAAGTGGATTTGGGCTGTTCCGGTAACAAGGAGGTGTTTGACTTCTGGTGGGCTGGGCAACTGGGTTGCAGCAGAGCAGAGCTCCGTGATTCCTGTCTACTAAAAATAGCAAATACTGCTCTTCCAGTCATCCCCATGCTATCTTCTTGCCAGAGTGGCGGTAGTAACAACCGCAGGCATATTTTGGCTGAATCCCTTGCACGTAGGACGTTTTCTAACAACCTTGTCCACGGAAGGAGTGAAGAAGAGGCGCAAATGAGCACCATATTAGGAGGTGTCTCCTTGAACTCCCCACACAGCCTGTGCATCGGCGGTGCCTGGGGGGCATACTGTTGAGAGGCGCATTGCAGCATGGCTGCCAGAGGAATCATAGGAGAAAATAACACTCTGTTGGTACCCGCCCTGCGGAGTAAGCAAGCAGAGGTCATTCCCCTAGGAAAAATGAAGCAACATAGGCGCACGGCCGCCATCTTGGGCCAAGGTTATACCTTCCTGCCCACCGACATCACAGCACAAGCGTGAGTAGGGCCATAGGACCTGCAATACAAGCCTTACACCATAGGAGCTTTAGAAATAAGCAAAGAGAGAGAGAAGTTGTGACACTTATGCTTTCAGCTCCAAGGCACATACTGATAACAGCTGCATTTACATTCAGCAGCAGAGAGGACATTCACATCACGCAAATAAATTGTTTGTCCTGGTAACTCACACCATACATCTGCATGATCAGCAGTGGCACTCATATAGCTACCTCCCTTTAAAAAATAGCACAAATTGAGTCGCACACTCACCGGCTTTGATTTTAAGGCAATATCTCTGACAGAGTTTCACTACAGATCGGGCCAGTGCAAGATATAAGTAATCCCGCATCTCTTAGCCTTCAGTCTCTCAGGAACTCACAAGGGGAGAGAGGATTGAGGAGACAATACAGCATATAAGAGGGTCTGCTTTGTTTATTATTGTGTGCACTCTGGGACTGTTTTCCTTTTTTTTTCTCTTTCACCTACTGCAAATCCCAGTCGTTTTTGAACATACCTTCTGCACCACCTAGTGGCCTAAATACGGTACTGCACTTAAATACATTTCTAACTTCTGTTCTATGAAAGTTGGCAACTATTTTCATAGGCTATCCCCGCCTACAAAAGACACCATGAGTCAAAGACACAGTCAAAGATCAAAAACACAAGATAAGAAGTCAAAGCAAACTGTGAAAATCCATGGAGCTAATACATCTCAACTGGAATTACATAATTTATGTAGGAACTTACCTGATAAATTAATTTCTTTCATAGTGGCAAGAGTCCATGAGCTAGTGACGTATGGGATATACATTCCTACCAGGAGGGGGCAAAGTTTCCCAAACCTCAAAATGTCTATAAATACACCTCCCACCTCACTCAAACCTCAGTTTAACGTATAGCCAAGTAGTGAGGTGTAAAAAAAGGAGTAAAAAGCATACAAAAAGAGGAACTGGGAAAAAAATTATGTGCTTTATACAAAAATCATAACCCCCCCCAAAAAAGGTGGGTCTCATGGACTCTTGCCACTATGAAATAAATGAATTTATCAGGTAAGGTCTTACATAAATTATGTTTTCTTTAATGTAAGTGGCAAGAGTCCATGAGCTAGTGACGTATGGGATATAATACCCAAGATGTGGAAGTTCACGAGTCACTAGAGAGGGACGGATAAAATAAAAACAGCTATATCCAATGAGAAATTAAATCCAAAAAAAAATTTTGTTTTTCTTAAAAATATAAAAAAGCTCAAACCAAAGGCTGCTTCCGAAGACGCACACACATCAAAATGATAAAATTTTGTAAATGTATGCAAAGAAGACCAAGTTGCTGCTTTGCAAATTTGATCAACTGAAGCTTCAGTCTTGAAAGCCCAAGAAGTGTCAACTGGTCTAGTAGAATGAGCTGCAATTCTCTGAGGTGGAGACTGCCCCGCCTCTAAATAAGCTTTGTGAATCAAATGTTTCAACCAAGATGCCAGAGAAAGGCTTTCTGACCTTTCCTGGAACCAGAAAAAAATAACAAATAGACTAGAAGTCTTTCTGAAATCTTTAGTAGCCTCGACATATTTCAAAGCTCTTACCACATACAAAGAATGTAAAGACCTTTCAAGAGTATTCTTAGGATTAGGACACATGGAAGGAACAACAAATTCCCAATTGATGTTGTTAGAATTCACAACTTTAGGCAAAAATTAAAACAAAGTCCGCAAAACAGCTTTATCTTGATGGAAAATCAGATAAGGAGACTCACAAGAGAGAGCAGACAATTAGTAAACGCTTCTAGCAGAAGAGATAGCCAAAAGAAATAACACTTCCCAAGAAAGTAATTTAATATCCAGAGAATGCATGGGTTCTAAAGGAGAAACCTGTAAAATCTTTAACACCAAATTGAGACTCCAAGGAGGAGAAATAGATTTAATTACAGGTTTGATACAAGTCAAAGCCTGAACAAAACAGTGAATATCAGGAAGCTTAGCAATCTTCTATGAAATAAGACAGAGCAGAAATTGTCCTTTCAAAGTATTTGCAGACAACATATATAAAAATATACCATATTAAGAGAAGGGCTTATGATTTGTATACACAAAGCCAAAGCGTGACCAAGGCTGCACAAAAAAACTGTTTATTCGTTTTGAAAACAGTGAAACGCAGGTGCAGTGGACATTATACACTAGATATTACTTACTGAGGCATAGGTGGTCCTACTGAAAATGTCAGCAAATATATGGATTTCTTTTTTAAACCTTTTCTGAGATCTATGCCATCCTATGTCAGAGATACAAGCTAGGTTCTACAAAGGCTATACAGTGTGAATGTAAGTGAGAATACCCTTCTAGTAACCCTGGACGTGGAGTCCTTATATTCATCCATTCCCCATAGTGCTGGACTGAGGGCTGCTAGGCATTTTCTTGATATCAGAGGTGAAAGCTATGAGAAACATTCCTCGTTTGTTAAGTTGGTTCTTTTGGACCAAAAGACACGCTACCTAAGGAAGGTGTGTCATTGTAGCGGTATCTGACGAAGCCCTGTGCATACCCAAGAGGGGAGGGGTGAAACGCATCATCAGACTGCAGTGGAGTACTCACCTGTGTGAGCAGCAGTTCTGGGAATGTTGTTAGCAGTCTGGATCGGCTAACACGAGAGACGGACAGCGAGCTTTCCAAACAAAGTACAGATGGTATTGATACTCAAATGCTTTAATCAACAGAGCAGTCGGCACTTCTACTGGAAAAGGAGCCAAACGCTGAGCAAGTCCAACAAGACAGGAAGGGTCATGTCTGCATGAACCGCTCTGTTCCGTTATAAAGCCCTGGATCCGTAAGTAAATCCTCTCTGGGTTTACCAGTGCTGGGCTGTTAATAGTTTCATATTATTTCGGCACAACACACTGAGCGTGCAGTTGCACTATGTGCTCAGTAAAGCCGTAGGAACTTTTTCTCTGTTGAGTGGGATTTTGGAAAATAACTTTGTAGGGCATGTGTTAGCACTAAGTGCCCTCCTAACATTGAGAGACTCCTGTGTCTATCTTTTCCGTTACTATTTATATGTCAGTGTGTGAAAATGTCCATATGTATATAAAATGAAATATTACTTTGTGTGATTCTAGCTCATTGTATCGAGTAATCTGTTTGATGCAATTATTTGCTCTCAGTGAGTAATCTCTAGTGGATAATCTCCACTGCACCTGTGTTTCACTGATTTCAAAAAGAATAAACAGTTTTTTGTGCAGCCTTGGTCACGCTTTGGCTTTGTGTATACGAATCATAAGCCCTTCTCTTAATATGGTATATTTTTATATTATGTTTGTGACTGCTTGCGCTTAACTTGTTTTCTTAAATTATAAAATCCCATTGAGAGTGCTGCCTTTTATGTATTTTTATTTAATTTGCAGACAACCCTTTATCCAAACCATCCTGGAGAAACTGTAAAATCCTAGGAATTCTGAAAAAATGACAAGAATAATTATGGGTGGAACACCATGAAATATGTTTTCCAAACCTGATGATAAATCTTCCTTAAAACAGACTTACGAGCACTAAGCGTTCAATTTCCATGCCTTCAAATTTAGAGATTTGAGATCCTGATGGAAAAATGGCCCTTGAGACAGAAGGTTGGCAACTGGACATCTGGACAAGATCCACATATCAAAACCTGTGAGGCCATGCAGGTGCTATCAGAAACACATAAGATTGTTCCATTATGATCTTGTAGAACACCCTTGGAAGTAGAAGCAGAGGCTGAAAAATGTAAGCAGGTTGATAAAACCAAGGAACTGCTAAAGCATCCACTATCTCCTTGGACTCTGGGAAGCTTCTTGTTTAGACGAGAGGCCATAAGATCTATTTCTGGAAGACCCCACATCTGTACAAGATTAAAAAAACACATCTGAATGGAGAGACCACTCCCCCGGATGTAAAGTCTGACGGCTGAGATAATCCGCTTACCAATTGTCTACACCTGGGATATGAATCGCATAAATTTGACAAGAGTTGGAATCCAGCTATGAAAGAAGTATCTTGGATACTTTCTTAAGTGAAGGACTGCAAGTCCCTCCTTGATGATTGACATATGCCACTGTTGTGATATTGTCTGTCTGAAAACGAATGTAAAGTTCTCTCTTCAATAGAGGCCAAACCTGAAGAGTTTTGAAAATAGCACGGAATTGTAAAAATATTTATTGGTAACCTCGCCTCTTGAGGATACCAAACCCCTTGTGTTTTCAGAGACTCCCCAGACAGCTCCCCAACCTGTAAGACTTGCATCTGTTGAGATCACAGTCCAGGAAGGATGAACAAAGGAGGCCCCTTGAACAATAAGGTGATGGTCTAACCACCAAGTCAGAGAGAGTTGAGTGTTGGGATTTAAGTATATCAGTTGTGATATCTGAGTATAATCCCTGCACCATTGATGCAACATGCAAAGCTATAGAGGCCTCATATGAAAATGAGCAAAAGGGATCCCGTCCGATGCTGCCGTCATGAGACCTAAAACTTCCATGCACAAAGCCACTGAAGGGAATGATAGAGACTGAAGGTTTAGACAAGCTTGTCTGAGGAATCAAGAAACTCTTTTGTAAATTGATCCTCCAACCATGTCTTTGAAGGAACCACACTAGTTGTTTTGTGTGAGATTCTGCTAAATGAAAAGATTGAGCTATACCAAAATATCGTCCAAATAAGGAAACATCAAAATACCCTGCTCTCTGATTACAGATAGAAGGGCCTCTAAAACTATTAAGAATATTCTTGGTGCTATTGCAAGGCCAAACAGAAGATCGACAAATTGGTAATGCGTGTTTAGAAAACAGAATCTCAGAAAACGATAGTGATCTGGATGAATTGGATTGTAAAGGTAAGCGTCCTGTAAGTCTATTGTGGACATAAGTGACCTTGTTGAACAAAAAGCAGAATAGTCCTTATAGTCACCATCTTGAAAGTTGGGACTCTTACAAAACCATTTAAAGTTTTCAGATCCAAAATAGGTCTGAAAGAATTTTCCTTCATAGGTACAATGAATAGATTTAAATAAAAAACCCCAATCCTTGTTCCTGCTGCGGAACTGAGAAAAATTACCCCTGAAAGTTCTAGATCTGAAACACATTTCAGAAAGACTTGAGCTTTCACTGGGAATTTTGTTACATGGGTAAGAAAGAATCTTCCCAAAGGAAGCCTTATTTTGAATCCTATTCGACACCCCTAATAAATTATATTCTGAATGCACTGATTTTGGACAGAGTCTGTCCAAACTCTTTGAAATAACTTTAGTCTGCCACCTACCAAAAGAGCTGGCTTGAGGGCCGCAACTTCATATAGGTTTAGGGGCAGGATTTATTCTAATTTGGATATGGTCTCCAATTAGAGCCAGAGGCCTTAGGGGAAGGAGTGGTTTTCTGTTCTCTATTCTGACGCAAGGAACGAAAACGATTGGGAGCTTTAAATCTACCCTTAGATTTCTTGTCTTGGGACAGAAAAACTCCCTTACCCCCAGTAACAGTGGAGATACATAAATCCAATTATGAACCAAAAAGATATTTACCTTGAAAAGAGAGAGATAATAATCTAGTTTTATACACCATGTCAGCATTCCAAAGTTTAAGTCATAAAGCTCTTCTAGTTAGAATAGCTAAAGACATGGATTTGACGTTGATCTTCCTAACATCAAATATAGCATCACAAATAAAATGATTTGCATGTTGAAGTAAAACAATAATGTTAGATAATTCAGAATCTGAAAACAACTGCTGTGCTAAACTGTCCAACCAAAAGTAGAAGCAGCAGCAACATCAGCCATAAATATAACAGGTCTAAGAATATAGCAAGAATGTAAATATGCCTTTCTTGGATAAGATTCAAGCTTCCTATCTAAAGGATCCTTGGCTACAGGTAAAGGATACAATTTATTAAACCTAGAAGAAGGGTTAAAAGAGGTACCAGGCTTAGACAATTCTTTAGCAATCACATAAGAGATAGCGTCAGTAATAGGAAATACTTAAGGAGTAATAACAGTAGTCTTAAATACAGAATTTAGACAATTACTAGCTTTATCATCAGTAGATTTAGACTCCTCATTACCCAAAGTAAACAAAACTTCCTTTAAGAGAGAATGAATATATTCTAATTTAAATAAAAAAGATTTGTCTACGGGGGCGGAGCTTGGCCAAGATGGCGCTTGGTCGCAAGTAGGAGAAGCTCCGAGTGCAGAGAAGCTGGCACCTTGATATATTTGCCACAGAGGAACGTAAATTGGCTAAAAGTGGCTAGAATTAATCCTGGACCAGCACCCGCTACTGAAAAAAGGACAGTAACGAGCGCACGGATAGAGCCAGAGCAAACCCGGCGACTTCACATCTACAGCCTGCGGCCTAACATCAGCCGTCACTCACGCACCTGAAAAAGCCTCCGCTTCTGTTCTGAACATGTTGCGGCTTGTCTTTGTCAGGTCAGCCATCTCGCATGACTAAAAGGCGGCACCGGAGGTCAGTAGCGACTTGTTGCTGCTTAATGTAAGTCTTGCACTTGTATCCCACACGTGGTGCCCAGATCTGCAGGTTATACGCACATATAAAGCTCCTCAACACGCCAGGAGCACATCAATGAGCCTTAATTATTTCAGCACACGATCCTTATAGAGCAGGCTCTAATAACCTTTATTTGCTGTTATGCTCACAGAGTATTGTTATGCGAGTATGCTTTAACGTCATTTTGAGCTCCATTACACTTGCTTTCTGGTGCGTCATGCACATTTAACTGCTGAGGTGCTAAAATCCCTTGGAGCCTAGCTTCCACAGGCTAATAGGAAGATTTTCTTTTGCATGTTTGGATTCTCCAGCAAATACTAAAAGGACACAAAACTTAAATAAAAAAGAAGTAAGGCAATAAGTACAAATAAAAAGGGGGGGAAAAAAAACAATAAAAAGACTTTTAATAAATAAAAGGAAAAAAAATAATAATAAAAAACAAACAAATAAACACCAACAAGAAAGCAAAGTCAAACATAAGTTTGGGAACCCAGTAATCTGATAAGAGAGGGTTGTGCAGCAAAACATGGCATCCAAGAGAAGTCAGAAGCCAGATAAATTAAGCAAATCCCAAAATGCCCAACAAGCCTCGGTCAGCAGCTTTTTTCACACAGCAAGCAACGACTCTCAGGAGGCTGAAGAACATAACGCTTCGGACCACAATCCACAACTCTCCTTGGCCACCCCTGTGTCCATTACATCAGATTATGCTTACCAGCTAAAATCAGACATAGCTAACCTGCCCACTAAGGCAGATTTTGAAGCCCTAAAATCCATAATTACCACAGAAATCGCCAGCATGAAGAAAGATATAAATGAAATTGGGAACAGGCTCGAATATGTAGAGGAGGGCCAGGAATCTCTAAACACCTTATTTGACAACATAACAACGCAAGCCAATGTTCACGACTCTCAGATTGACACCCTACAGGACAAAATAGAAGACCTTGATAACAGAGGTTGCCGAAATAATTTGAGGATCAGAGGCATCCCAGAAGCGGTATCAATAGCAAATCTCCACAGTTACATACAAGATTTATTCAGATTCATACAAAATGACCCACAGGCGGAGGCCATGGAACTTGACAGAGCTCACAGGGCACTTTGCCCTCCTCCAGCGCAGAATGCGCCCCCTAGGGATGTCAGATTCCTCAGATTGACGGATAAAGAAAAAATATGGAAAGCTGCGAGATCTTCCCAATCTATCCGCTTCATGGACAATGATATTCAAATTTATCTTGACTTGAGTACTACAACTATTCAAAAGCGAAAGGACATTTGATTCATCACGAGAACCCTTCAAGAAAAGAACATAAAATACAGGTGGGGATTCCCCTTCTGTCTTCAGGTAATGCACGAGGGTTGCACCTTTACCTATAGGTCTGAACAAGATCTCAAGCCACTGTCGGAAGCTCTACAGGTGTCCTTTAAACCTCCACACCCTGCTGATGTACCTCTTAACGATGATCATCCCTTGACGCAAAGACTACCATAGAGAGATCCTCATTCCAAATGGATGAAAGTAATTCCAAAAAAGAAAAGAAGTAAACCATCTTCTCCTGTTGATGGTAGAGACACAGCAAGCGACACCTGAACTGTCCTTTAGGCCTCATCTTAGGTTATCACAGCACCCATGGACCTTTGTATTTATTACAAAAGGACGGTATGTTCATATGCTCCATTTTATTGTGCTGAATTGTTTTTTACAGGCTCGCCAGCGGATTTGTCGAAGTCAGTTGATCCAGGTTAAGTATGTTATGTATTAATAACGGTTAAAATCTCAGTTCTTAATAATTGTTTATTTGTTTATTTAATGTTGGTGTCAGCGCTCTCTTCGCAATCTCCTTTGTATTAGTGTCTTACCCTGGCACTGTTTCAATGCAAATGGTTAATTTTTGTATGTTTGTGGCATTTCTCATTGTTCGTATTGATAACTTGTGTTCAATCCCTTAAAGATTATGTAGATACTCTTCGCTATTCTCTCCAATGCCCACCAGGTAGATATATCCATTTTATGCTCCCTATTTGTTCAAAATTGGTCACCAGACGCATTCCTAGTTATTCAGCTATCCTCAAGAACATACTCCACACATGACAGCCCCAAATTCTAACTCTTTGACCTTTTTATCAGTTAACTCCCAGGGCCTCAATAACCCCCATAAGAGAAATGTGGCTCTAAGAGACTTTAGAAGACACAGAGCAGATATAATATTTACCCAGGAGACCCACTTTCTGTGGGGGCGGGAACCTAAGACCTTTGAATACCTTTGCTCTCAACTCACAAAAAACAAATGGGGTAGGTATACTTTTCAAAAACAATATACCATTCCAATTAATCAAAAAAGTGGCAGATCGCGGGGGGAGGTACATCATCCTAGTTGGTAAATTATATAATTCAATGGTTACTCTAGTGAATTTATATGCCCCTAATTCGAAACAGGACTCCTTTTTCAAAACATTAACCAATACACTATTGGAAACCCCTAAGGGCTCCTTAATAATGGGCGGGGACTTTAACCTTACCCTTAACCCCCTTTTGGATAACTCAAACAAGCTGTCTTCCGTCCCCCATAGAATAATCTCCACTGTCAAAAGTTGCTTAAAAGATTTAACAGTGCATGATGTGTGGAGGGTACATAATCCAGAGTGCTTAGGCTATACATTTTACTCTAACCCCCACCGCAAATTCTCCCGATTAGACTATTTTATGACAGATGTCAATAGCCTAGCCAAAGTAGAAAGTATAGATATCATTCCTAACTTTTGGTGAACCACTCTATGATGCAGTGCTCTTTTAATTGTCCGCATAGACCCTTATCTTGTTATACGTGGAGATTAGATGACTCCTTGCTTGCAGATCCATTAAATTGCCAACGGCTGGGAAAAGCTCTAGGTGAATATTTCTCCATTAATGAAACTTCCGTTAGTGATCCTAAAATACTTTGGGAGGCTCATAAATCAGTTATTCGAGGGGTCCTGATCAGTATCAAAGCACATCAGACTAAACAGACAAATAGCTTACTTAATGACTGCTTATTGAATCTCCCTAAACTGGAGGATATGCTTAAGTCGCAGCCAGACAACGCTCATCTGGCACAACAAGTCTCAGAATGTAAGGCGCAAATTAATCACTTACTGGGAAAAGAATGCAAAAAGTCCGCCCTCAAGCTGAGACAAAAACACTATGAAGGCTGCGATAAGAGTGGTCCTCTCCTAGTCAGAAAACTAAAGAGGAGGTTACATAAAGGGTACATACTAACTTTAAAAAATCGCCAAGGTAAAGAGCTCCATACCTAAGAAACAATAGCTGAAGAATTTAGGTCTTATTACTCCCAGTTATATAACCTGTCAGGTACACCTCACAACAATGTAGATTCATCTCCAGACTCCAAAACCTCCCTAATTAAAAAATACCTCTCCAGCTTAACCCTCCCATCCATCTCTTCAGATCAACAAAAGATTCTAAATAGTCCGATCTCACTAGAGGAACTGCTAGATGTCATTAAAAACCTTCCCCATAATAAAGCCCCAGGCCCAGATGGATTCTCGGATCAATATTACAAAGTATTTAGGGATATACTCACCCCCCACATGCTCACTATGTATAATTTGAGGTTAACCCATTTACAAGTTCTTCGCTAGAGGCCCACATAGTTGTCCTCCCGAAACCTGGCAAACCCCCAGATACATCCCTGAATTTTAGGCCAATTTCTCTGCTCAATGTGGACCTGAAAATATACGCCAAAATACTGGCCAACAGGCTTAACAAAATTCTCCCGCATATCATCGACAATGATCAAGTAGGGTTGTACCGTCCAGAGAGTCCAAAGACAACACTGTTAGAGCAATACAAATTATACACTATGCCCACCTTATGCAAACCCCCCTCGCAGTGGTGTCGTCGGACGCGGAAAAAGCCTTTGACCGCATCTGCTGGCACTTCCTCTGGGAAATTCTACATAAATATAGCTTAGGGGATTCCTTTATTTCAAAGATAATGGCCCTATATACCTCCCCCTCCGCCAAAGTAAGAGTCAATGGAATAGCTTCAAATCCTTTCCCAATAACAAACGGCACCCGTCAGGGGTGCCCATTGTCGCCCCTCTTATTTGCATGTGTGGTGGAGGCTCTTGCCACCCCTGTACGCTCTAACATAAACATACATGTGCTGCAAATACAAGATACCAATCACAAAATTGTATACGCGGACGACATCCTTTTTTCTCTAACGGATCCAATTAACTCTATCCCCCCCCCTTAATGGCCAAATTAGATGCATTCTTAAGAGTCTCTAATTATTTAATAAATACATCAAAATCAGAACTCATACTAGTGCATTGCAAAGACCATATCTCTTCCCAGATTCCCAAAATATGCCCTCTCCACATCCAACCAGTGTCCCTGAAATACTTAGGAATACACCTAACTCCAAACACTCTAGACCTGTTTCAGGCCAACTATTTGCCCCTCCAAAGCACATTGGTAGCAGACATGTCATCGTGGAGATCCAGAAATATATCATGGCTAGGCAGAATCAATTCCATCAAGATGAATGTCCTCCCCAGGATCCTGTATCTCGTACAAACCCTACCAATTCCCCTACACCCTAAATTCCTGCCGAGCCTGCAGAATAAGATATTGGATTTTATCTGGGATAAACGCAAAGCTAGGATTAACAAGCACCTCATGTGCATGCCCCCCAAAAAATGGGGGCCTGGGGGTCCCAAATCTGAATAATTATAGGAAAACTGTTTTTCTCCAATGCATAATTGACTGGTTTACGAATTATGGCCACAAAAAATGGGTAAAAATGGAACATGATATCACACGATCCCAGCACTTAGGGTCCCTTTGCTTTGCAGAGTAGATCAGGATTACTCCAAATATCCAACAATAACTTCATAATCCAAGAAACCTTTAGTGTTTGGGAAAATATACTAACTGAGCACCCTCTGCTCTCGTCCAGATTTCCCCCCTCACACCACTCACAGACAACGTAGACTTTCCCCCGGGGCAACACTGGGGAAAATCAAAGTACAGTACACTTTATAGCGCGATTATGACATATCAGCTAGGCAACAAGCAAGATTTCATCCCCTCGGATAGTCTAATAGATAGTGGCCTCCATGTGTTCTGCAATTGGTTTTTCTTTCATCAATGTCGCTCCTTTATTCTCAAACACCCAGACAGGGGAAACATTATTCGCACATTGACTCCATTCAAATCCCTATGCAAGTCTCCTGATCCAATGAAACGCACCCTCTCCCTATCATACTCCCTGCTGCAAGCATCTCCCCCGGGATATGTCCCCCCTTACATTGATAGGTGGGCCACTGATTTGAACATTGAAATATCTCAGACCGACATGTCGCATATGTTTAATAACATAACTAAAGTTTCCTCTTCCTGCACCCTTATGGAGACCAACTTCAAAATCACCCAGCGATGGTATTTGACCCCTTGCAGAATAAACTTTTCGCTTCGGCCAGCAAAAAATGCTGGAGGTGCGAAAATTCACTAGGCACGATGGGACACATATGGTGGACCTGTCCCCTCATTCAACCGAGTTGGGACAACATCATAAAGGCCACATCTAGGATGTTAAAGACAAATATTTCACCAGATCCCATAGTATGGCTACTTAATAACATCCCACACAAACTCCCCACTTATCAGAAAAAAAATCATATTTATTGCCAGTAATTGCATGAAGTCCCTCATAGCCCGAAGATGGAAAAGTAAGGAGGTGCCGAGTCTGTCCTAGTGGTATAGTAGATTTCGCGAGCTACTAGAATTGGAGGAATATGCATATATGTTAGGTAAACAAGAACCCCTTTATTTACAGCTAAAAGCGTCTTGGGAAACCTTCATTCACGAAGAGTTTCAAAATACATCTACCATATCTTAGTGCTCGATTTAGAGTGTACCGGGAGACAAGTTACATTCACCATTATTCTCGTAGTTATTTTTGTTATATGCTACATTAACATTGACATGCAAATTCCATGGTTTTTTCCCTTGTATTCTATATTTTAGACATATACATATGTGCTTTTTCCCTTGTTATAATTTCTTTTTTGAAACTGATTCTGATAGGCTTTGTTCTGTAAGAGCAGATTGTCAAATGTATTGTTTTTCTCTCAAAACATATGATACACTCTGTAATGTATTACTTTCTTTTTATCAATAAAGCTGATTTGAAAAAAAAAAAAGATTTGTCTGAATCAGAGGAGACCCCATCAGTAGAGTATACGTCAGTATGCTGAAGGTCAGAACTTAATTCACTAAGGCCTAGATTTGGAGTTTTGTCGGTAACAACCCGAAAAACTAACGCCGGCTTTTTTCTGGCCGCACCATAAAAATAACTCTGGTATCGAGAGTCCACATAAAGGCTGCGTTAGGCTCCAAAAAAGGAGCGTAGAGCACTTTTAACGCAGCTTCAACTCTCGATACCAGAGTTGCTTACGGACGCGGCCAGCCTCAAAAACGTGCTCGTGCACGATTCCCCCATAGGAAACAATGGGGCTGTTTGAACTGAAAAAAAAAAAAAACACCTGCAAAAAAGCTGCGTTCAGCTCCTAACGCAGCCCCATTGTTTGCTATGCGGTAACCCTTCCTACGTCTGCACTTAACACTCTAACATGTACCCCGAGTCTAAAAACCCCTAACCTTACACTTATTAACCCCTAATCTGCCGCCCCTGCTATCGCTGACCCCTGCATATTATTATTAACCCCTAATCTGCCGCTTCGTAAACCGCCGCTACTTACATTATCCCTATGTACCCCTAATCTGCTGCCCTAACATTGCCGACCCCTATATTATATTTATTAACCCCTAATCTGCCCCCCACAACGTCGCCTCCACCTGCCTACACTTATTAACCCCTAATCTGCCGACCGGACCTGAGCGCTACTATAATAAAGTTATTAACCCCTAATCCGCCTCACTAACCCTATAATAAATAGTATTAACCCCTAATCTGCCCTCCCTAACATCGCCGACACCTAACTTCAATTATTAACCCCTAATCTGCTGACCGAATCTCGCCGCTATTCTAATAAATGTATTAACCCCTAAAGCTAAGTCTAACCCTAACACTAACACCCCCCTAAGTTAAATATAATTTACATCTAACGAAATTAATTAACTCTTATTAAATAAATTATTCCTATTTAAAGCTAAATACTTACCTGTAAAATAAATCCTAATATAGCTACAATATAAATTATAATTATTTTATAGCTATTTTAGGATTTATATTTATTTTACAGGTAACTTTGTATTTATTTTAACCAGGTACAATAGCTATTAAATAGTTAAGAACTATTTAATAGCTAAAATAGTTAAAATAATTACAAATTTACCTGTAAAAGAAATCCTAACCTAAGTTACAAATAAACCTAACACTAGACTATCAATAAATTAATTAAATAAACTACCTACAATTACCTACAATTAACCTAACACTACACTATCAATAAATTAATTAAATACAATTGCTACAAATAAATACAATTAAATAAACTACCTAAAGTACAAAAAATAAAAAAGAACTAAGTTACAAAAAATAAAAAAATATTTACAAACATAAGAAAAATATTACAACAATTTTAAACTAATTACACCTACTCTAAGCCCCCCAAAATAAAAAAATGCCCTACCCTATTCTAAATTACTAAAGTTCAAAGCTCTTTTACCTTACCAGCCCTGAACAGGGCCCTTTGCGGGGCATGCCCCAAGAAATTCAGCTCTTTTGCCTGTAAAAAAAACATACAATACCCCCCCCAACATTACAACCCACCACCCACATACCCCTAATCTAACCCAAACCCCCCTTAAATAAACCTAACACTAAGCCCCTGAAGATCATCCTACCTTGTCTTCACCATACCAGGTTCACCGATCGGTCCAGAAGAGCTCCTCCGATGTCCTGATCCAAGCCCAAGCGGGGGGCTGAAGAGGTCCATGATCCGGCTGAAGTCTTCATCCAAGCGGGCCAGAAGAGGTCTTCCATCCGATTGAAGTCTTCATCCAAGCGGCATCCATCCGGAGCGAAGCGGCAGCATCCTGAAGACCTCCACCGCGGAACATCCATCCTGGCCGACGACTGAACGACGAATGACGGGTTCCTTTAAATGACGTCATCCAAGATGGCGTCCCTCGAATTCCGATTGGCTGATAGCATTCTATCAGCCAATCGGAATTAAGGTAGGAATATTCTGATTGGCTGATGGAATCAGCCAATCAGAATCAAGTTCAATCCGATTGGCTGATCCAATCAGCCAATCAGATTGAGCTCGCATTCTATTGGCTGATCGGAACAGCCAATAGAATGCGAGCTCAATCTGATTGGCTGATCAGATCAGCCAATCGGATTGAACTTGATTCTGATTCGGTTTATTTGTAACTTAGGTTAGGATTTCTTTTACAGGTAAATTTGTAATTATTTTAACTATTTTAGCTATTAAATAGTTCTTAACTATTTAATAGCTATTGTACCTGGTTAAAATAAATACAAAGTTACCTGTAAAATAAATATAAATCCTAAAATAGCTATAATATAATTATAATTTATATTGTAGCTATATTAGGATTTATTTTACAGGTAAGTATTTAGCTTTAAATAGGAATAATTTATTTAATAAGAGTTAATTAATTTCGTTAGATGTAAATTATATTTAACTTAGGGGGGTGTTAGTGTTAGGGTTAGACTTAGCTTTAGGGGTTAATACATTTATTAGAATAGCGGCGAGATTCGGTCGGCAGATTAGGGGTTAATAATTGAAGTTAGGTGTCGGCGATGTTAGGGAGGGCAGATTAGGGGTTAATACTATTTATTATAGGGTTAGTGAGGCGGATTAGGGGTTAATAACTTTATTATAGTAGCGCTCAGGTCCGGTCGGCAGATTAGGGGTTAATAAGTGTAGGCAGGTGGAGGCGACGTTGTGGGGGGCAGCTTAGGGGTTAATAAATATAATATAGGGGTCGGCGGTGTTAGGGGCAGCAGATTAGGGGTACATAGGGATAACGTAGGTGGCGGCGCTTTGCGGTCGGCAGATTAGGGGTTAATAAGTGTAGGCAGGTGGAGGCGACGTTGAGGGGGGCAGATTAGGGGTTAATAAATATAATACAGGGGTCGGCGGTGTTAGGGGCAGCAGATTAGGGGTACATAAGGATAACGTAGGTGGCGGTCGGCAGATTAGGGGTTAAAAAATTTTTTCGAGTGTCAGCGATGTGGGGGGACCTCGGTTTAGGGGTACATAGGTAGTTTATGGGTGTTAGTGTACTTTAGGGCAAAGTAATTAAGAGCTTTAGAAACCGGCGTTAGCCCAGAAAGCTCTTAACTACTGACTTTTTTCCTGCGGCTGGTGTTTTGTCGTTAGATGTCTAACGCTCACTTCAGAAACGACTCTAAATACCGGCGTTAGAAAGATCCCATTGAAAAGATAGGATACGCAATTTACGTAAGGGGATCTGTGGTATGGAAAAGTCGCGGCTGAAAAGTGAGCGTTAGACCCTATTTTGAGTGACTCCAAATACCGGCGGTAGCCTAAAACCAGCGTTAGGAGCCTCTAACGCTGGTTTTCACGGCTAACGCCAAACTCTAAATCTAGGCCACCGTTTAGGAAAATGTTGCAAAAACCTTATACATTTATTTGAAGGCAAAATAGCAGAC
The DNA here is from genome assembly GCF_027579735.1 of Bombina bombina. Classification (NCBI taxonomy): domain Eukaryota; kingdom Metazoa; phylum Chordata; class Amphibia; order Anura; family Bombinatoridae; genus Bombina; species Bombina bombina. Next base: position 108,039,220 of record NC_069500.1, on the reverse strand, counting down.
ATTGCCTTCTCTTAGCTGTAGCAATAAAATCTTACATTTCTGCAGTAATTCTTTGTTCATTTAGACTGTGATAGAATAACAGTGTGTGTATTTGTACTCATAGATATATTGTTAAACAAGAGCCACATAATAGAGCCGAATAATTTAGATCCACTTAAATACAACATGCATACTTAGCTTTGTTAAATACCTGTTTAGGCAGGTTCAGTTTGAGACATTATTGCAAAAAAAAACAAAATTAGAAAAAAATAAATTAAATCTGCAAATTTACATCCATGCTCCTATATATGATAAATATATAACAGGCTTGAGAGAATGGGAAACAGAGCAAAAAATTATAAAAAAAGAAAACTGATTCATAAAATGCTGCATGAAAGCTCTTTAAGTGTTAACTGAGAACACTGACTGAGCTGGGGCGGAGCTTACAACGGCACTTTTGGCAGGAAAATGTAAATTTTTGGTGGGAAATTTTTTGGTGCCAAAAAAATGGCACACAATGATGACACATCACCCTATGACATAATTAGCATCATCACATGTGTGACATGCAAAGCTGAAGAGGATTTCTAAAACACCTATCACTCTAAAAAGCAGGCAAGAATTTTGATTGTATATACAAAAAAAAAAATGTACCAAAATAAAGCCTAATGGATACTGCTATTATAGCTGCATAAAATGTGATTATCAACATTCCATGAGACTAACATAATACTTAGCATCCTAATTTATAAATCAATTACTAGCTCCAAAACCCTGTATGTTTCACAGACTCTAAACAATACAAAAAGCAAGGTTGCGCCTATTTATTTTAACCTGGATATCCAGGTCAAACAAATTGTCTAAAAGTGGAAAATACAAATCTAAACTAAACTAGACTATAAATGAAAAATATTGATTTTAAATGTTTTTTAGAGAGAGATAGAGTTGATAATTATAAATATGGTTTATTAAAAATATGGTTTATTAAAAATTCCAATGAGATAATAAATAATCCTTTAATAAATTTTATATTCTAAAATCAATCTGACAAATATAATCTAATAAATAGAAAATACAGGATAGAATAGAGTTAAAATAAAAAAATAAAATAAAAAGTTGATTAAAAAGTTGATTGGCCAATCAGAAAAAAGTTTAATACAAGATATATTTTAAATAAATTGGACACATTGCCTCAGTAACCTAAGGGAACCATTCGAGCAATATATGCAATAAATAAAAAATATATATATTGTATAATATATTCAGTAATATGTATTAAATTATATATGTATATATAAATTGTGTGTATTAAATTATATAGATAGTTGTTCAAATGTTAGTCTTTAGTTTTTTTAAAACCATCCGTTAAGCAGATATAGTAAATATATAAAATAGACTATGTTCACTGTGGGTTTACAAATGTTTATGAATGTTCATATCCTTGTATCCGTTTTCATATAATCATTGTCCACTTTTGACAGGATAAGGCAAAGATTACTTTTCCAATAGTGATATAATATCCAAATAGATGAATATCATAGGATAAGTCCCAGAAGATATGTTCTGCAAATACCGGTATAAGCTAATTTTAAATTGTAATCCTTTATTAAGGTAAAGTTCAAGTTTGTAAAAAGTCTTACTTTAAAGTTTGAAGCAAGGAACGTAATCCTAGGTTCTTGTAGGCTATAAAATAGCCACTCTCTTGTTTGGCAGCGTCTTTACTCACGCTAGCGGAAGTGTGCTTCAAAACCCAGGCCGGTCCGTCCCGTGCAGTCTTCCGTCACTACCTTTTTTTTACAGTGACTCGGTATCCTCAAGGCGGATGTCTCCAGACTGTTGTATCTTGAAGATTGGAAAAGTATGATATTCATCTATTTGGATATTATATCACTATTGGAAAAGTAATCTTTGCCTTATCCTGTCAAAAGTGGACAATAATTATATGAAAACGGATACAAGGATATGAACATTCATAAACATTTGTAAACCCACAGTGAACATAGTCTATTTTATATATTTACTATATCTGCTTAACGGATGGTTTTAAAAAAACTAAAGACTAACATTTGAACAACTATCTATATAATTTAATACACACAATTTATATATACATATATAATTTTATACATATTACTGAATACAGGGAGTGCAGAATTATTAGGCAAGTTGTATTTTTGAGGATTAATTTTATTATTGAACAACAACCATGTTCTCAATGAACCCAAAAAAACTCATTAATATCAAAGCTGAATAGTTTTGGAAGTAGTTTTTAGTTTGTTTTTAGTTATAGCTATTTTAGGGGGATATCTGTGTGTGCAGGTGACTATTACTGTGCATAATTATTAGGCAACTTAACAAAAAACAAATATATACCCATTTCAATTATTTATTTTTACCAGTGAAACCAATATAACATCTCAAGATTCACAAATATACATTTCTGACATTCAAAAACAAAACAAAAACAAATCAGTGACCAATATAGCCACCTTTCTTTGCAAGGACACTCAAAAGCCTGCCATCCATGGATTCTGTCAGTGTTTTGATCTGTTCACCATCAACATTGCGTGCAGCAGCAACCACAGCCTCCCAGACACTGTTCAGAGAGGTGTACTGTTTTCCCTCCTTGTAAATCTCACATTTGATGATGGACCACAGGTTCTCAATGGGGTTCAGATCAGGTGAACAAGGAGGCCATGTCATTAGATTTTCTTCTTTTATACCCTTTCTTGCCAGCCACGCTGTGGAGTACTTGGACGCGTGTGATGGAGCATTGTCCTGCATGAAAATCATGTTTTTCTTGAAGGATGCAGACTTCTTCCTGTACCACTGCTTGAAGAAGGTGTCTTCCAGAAACTGGCAGTAGGACTGGGAGTTGAGCTTGACTCCATCCTCAACCCGAAAAGGCCCCACAAGCTCATCTTTGATGATACCAGCCCAAACCAGTACTCCACCTCCACCTTGCTGGCGTCTGAGTCGGACTGGAGCTCTCTGCCCTTTACCAATCCAGCCACGGGCCCATCCATCTGGCCCATCAAGACTCACTCTCATTTCATCAGTCCATAAAACCTTAGAAAAATCAGTCTTGAGATATTTCTTGGCCCAGTCTTGACGTTTCAGCTTGTGTGTCTTGTTCAGTGGTGGTCGTCTTTCAGCCTTTCTTACCTTGGCCATGTCTCTGAGTATTGCACACCTTGTGCTTTTGGGCACTCCAGTGATGTTGCAGCTCTGAAATATGGCCAAACTGGTGGCAAGTGGCATCTTGGCAGCTGCACGCTTGACTTTTCTCAGTTCATGGGCAGTTATTTTGCGCCTTGGTTTTTCCACACGCTTCTTGCGACCCTGTTGACTATTTTGAATGAAACGCTTGATTGTTCGATGATCACGCTTCAGAAGCTTTGCAATTTTAAGAGTGCTGCATCCCTCTGCAATATATCTCACTATTTTTGACTTTTCTGAGCCTGTCAAGTACTTCTTTTGACCCATTTTGCCAAAGGAAAGGAAGTTGCCTAATAATTATGCACACCTGATATAGGGTGTTGATGTCATTAGACCACACCCCTTCTCATTACAGAGATGCACATCACCTAATATGCTTAATTGTTAGTAGGCTTTCGAGCCAATACAGCTTGGAGTAAGACAACATGCATAAAGAGGATGATGTGGTCAAAATACTCATTTGCCTAATAATTCTGCACTCCCTGTATATTATACAATATATATATATATTTTTTATTTATTGCATATATTGCTCGAATGGTTCCCTTAGGTTACTGATGCAATGTGTCCAATTTATTTAAAATATATCTTGTATTAAACTTTTTTCTGATTGGCCAATCAACTTTTTAATCAACTTTTTTTTATTTTTTTTTATTTTAACTCTATTCTATCCTGTATTTTCTATTTATTAGATTATATTTGTCAGATTGATTTTAGAATATAAAATGTATTAAAGGATTATTTATTATCTCATTGGAATTTTTAATAAACCATATTTTTAATAAACCATATTTATAATTATCAACTCTATCTCTCTCTAAAAAACATTTAAAATCAATATTTTTCATTTATAGTCTAGTTTAGTTTAGATTTGTATTTTCCACTTTTAGACAATTTGTTTGACCTGGATATCCAGGTTAAAATAAATAGGCACAACCTTGCTTTTTGTATTGTTTATTGTATCCATTTATTATCAATTGTTAAAGGTTTTATTGATATAGCTGGGTTGTTTAGTGGAACTACAGTTAATCACTAGTATTAATATCGTATACCTGCCTTTTGTTTCACAGACTCTACCAACCTTGACAAATATTTTGCCACAAATGAAGTCGCTAAAAAAGAGCACTGAATTACTGACTCAAGGCATGTATACAAACAATATATAACAACTTTACTTAAAAAGTGCCCAATCCATAGCTGAGAGTGTCTTATATAATAAAAGTATATAATTACTGTGTAAGACACCCATCCACATATAGCAGACAGCCAAACCAGTACTGAAACATATCAGCAGATGTAATGCTAGAGGAGAATAGTGTCGATCTGTAAAGGGAGGCAGCAGATGAATTCCTGCGACCGATTTACAGAGAGCCTTAGAATAGATTTCCCATAGGCGAAAACATGGTGTCATCAGGCAATACTTCCTTTCATGAGATCCAGGACACAGCATAGAAGGTACAACGCTATTTTAGCATAGAAGTATACAGCTTGTGCAACACATCTAACATCCATCCGGTGACGTCACTTCCCACTCTCATCACATCTTCCCCTTTTTCAAAGGACAAAGCATACATTTTTTTTTTAATACATCAAATAAGGTATACAAGAAGCATACAGAAATAGTTTTGTTTAGTATACAACAAATAAGTTAAAGAGAATATATATAAACAACATGAAATACATTCCTGACTTGAAGATCGGGGTAGACTACCCTAGTCCACAGTGACCATGGGATTATTCTGCCCATACTTCCGGTCACTGCTCTAACTAGTGTTAATCCCGATATTGGGCTGGAAGTTTCACCACTCTTCCACTTGATGTCATTTTACATGAACTGTCCTCCGATACAGAAGAAGGTGATTGAGAGTCTGCTGGAAGCAGAGAAGTATCCCCGCTGTGATCTTGCTGAGGGGAAGGTACCCCTCTTAAAACAGGGGATCCAACCGGCAGTGGTATTGAGGTATCCAGTCCCAAACTCTCAGCTACTGGCTGAAGATGTCTTCGATTTCGACATGTGACTGTCCCTCCATCAGTAAGGACTACATAAGACCTTGGTTCTGGAGAGTGTCCAATTACCGTGGCAGGCGTCTTCCATTTATTCTCATCATCCAGTTTAACTCTGACACTTTGCCCCACATTCAGCTCCTGCAAGAGCCTCACAGAGTGTTTCCTGTCATAGAAGAATCGATAGCCCCTTTTAGCTTCTTCATCCTTCTTAAGGACCTCGTCCCGAGGAACAGAGCTAGTTGGCTGGAAGACACCCACAGAGGGTAAAGTGGTGCGAATTGGACATCCTAGCATCAGCTGTGCCGTGGCATGAATGGGAGTCGCCCTATAGGCCAATAGGGCTAGGTACGGCTCAGATTGCTTCAAAATGAACTTTGTTGTTTGAACTGCCCTTTCAGCCATTCCATTGGCCTGCGGGTAAAGTGGACTCTACATAGAATGGACAAAATAATATTCACTGCTTAGCTTTGGTAGAACTGTGTTCAGGCAGCATGGTTTCTACAGCAACATCAGAGGCAGGATCAGACTGAGACATCTTGCAAAATGTAAAAAGAAAAAAAACAAACAATTTATTCTTACCTGATAAATTTATTTATTTATTGACACGGTAAGTCCACGGATCATCTTAATTACTGTTGGTGAAATCACTCCTGACCAGCACTACAACAAAAGCTGTTAAATACTACTCCCCCTACCCACAATCCAGAAAAGCAAACTGTCTGAAAAACAGGGCGGGCGGTGGACTCACCATGTCAATAAATAAATAAATTTATCAGGTAAGAATAAATTATGTTTTCTTTTAAATGACACGGTGAGTCCACGGATCATCTTAATTACTGTTGGGAACCAATACCCAAGCTAAAGGACACGGATGATGAGGGGGTGACAAGACAGTTAACCTAAACAGAAGGCACCACTGCTTGAAGAACCTTTCTCCCAAAAGAAGCCTCTGCTGAAGATAAAGTATCAAATTTGTAAAATTTAGAAAAAGTATGCAAATATGACCAAGTCTCAGCCTTGCAAAGCTGATCTACAGAAGCTCCATTTTTGAAAGCCCAAAAAGATGAAATAGCCCTCATGGAATGAGCCGTGATTCTCTCAGGAGGCTGCTGACCAACAGTCTCATATGCCAAGCGAATAACACTCCTCAACCAACAAGAAAGAGAAGTAGCCGTAGCTTTCTTACCCTTACGCTTCCCAGAAAAGACAACAAATAAAGAAAAAGACTGGCGAAAAATCCTTAGTCGCCTGCAAATAATATAAAATGCACAAACCACATCCAGGTTGTGCAACAAATGCTCTGATAAGGTAGTTCTGCATACTGCCTTGGGTTTTCTTCAAGATTTCTTCAATTAAGAGATTGTTGTTCCTTCTCCGGCTACCCCCAACTGAGAATCAAGTTGGAAAATACCTCTGGATGAAGTTCCCACTCCCCTGGGTGAAAAGTCTATCTGCTCAGAAAATCTGCTTCCAAATTGTCCACCCCTGGAATATGGATAGCAGACAGACAACAGTTGTGAATCTCCGCCCACTGAATAATCTTGGCTACCTCTGTCATGGCCAAGGAACTCTGAGTTCCTTCCTGATGATTGATGTAAGCCACTGACGTTTTGTTGTCCGACTGAAACCTGATAAACTGGGTTGAAGCTAGCTGAGGCCAGGCTAGAAGAGCATTGACAATTGCCCTCAGTTCCAAAACATTTATTGGAAGAACCGACTCCTCCCGAGTCCATAGACCGTGAGCCCTTAATGAACCCCAGACAGCACCCCAGCAAACTGGCATTCGTGGTTACAATCACACAGGCAGGTCTGTGAAAGCAAGTTCCCTGAGAGAAGATCCTGAGACAACCACCATGGAAAATAATCTCTGGACATCTAATCTAGAACAATCTTTGGAGATAGATCCACATAATCCCTGTTCCACTGTCTGAGCAAGCATAACTGCAGAGGTCCGAGATGGAACCGAGCAAACAGAATGATGTCCGTGACTGAAACCATCAGACCAATAACCTCCATGCACTGGGCCACGTTTTGAAAATCTTTTACTTTCTTGCTTCTGTCAGAAAAAATTTCATCTCTAGAGAATCTATAATGGTCCCCAAAAATACAACTCTTGTAGCCGGAATTAAGGAACTTTTCCGAAATTCACCTTCCAACCATGGGAACGCAGAAAAGACAACAACAACTCCATGTGGGAGTTTGCTAATTGAAAAGATGGAGCCTGAACTAGAATGTCGTCCAGATAAGGAGCCACTGCAACACCCTTCAATCGAAGCACTGCCAACAATGCTCCCAGGACCTTTGAAAAATTTTTGGGAGCTGTTGCCAGACCAAAAGGGAGAGCTACAAACTGAAAATGTTTGTCTAGAAATGCAAATCTTAGGAACCTGTAATGATCCCTGTGAATGGGAATATGCAGATACGCATCCTTTAGATCCACCGTGGTCATGAACTGACCTTCCTGAACCAAAGGAAGAATGGAACGAATAGTTTACATCTTGAAAGACGGAACCCTGAGAAACATGTTTACACTCTTGAGATCTAAAATAGGTCTGAAAGTTCCCTCCTTCTTGGCAACGACGAAGAGATTGGAATAAAAACACAGACGCTGTTCCTGAACCGGAACAATCACTTCCATGTCGGAAAGATTCTGAACACAATGTAAGAACGCCTCTCCTTTTATCTGGTTTACAGATAACCTGGAGAGAAGAAACCTGCCTCTGGGAGGAAAATTCTTAAACTCCAGTTTGTAACCATGGGACACAATATCTACCACCCAGGGATCCTGAACATCTCGAACCCAAGCTTGAGCGAAGAAAGAGAGTTTGCCCCCCACAAGATCCATTCCCAGATTGAGGGTAGACCCATCATGATAATTTTGAGTCAGCAACAGGCTTCCTGGACTGCTTCCTTTTATTCCAAGACTAATTTGACTTCCAAGATGGATTAGACTGTTCTTGCTTGGAGGAAGAAGAGGAAGATTTACCAGAGAAGTTACAAAAGCAACGAAAATTACTCTGCCGACCCTTCTGTTTATTTCTTTTATCCTGAGGAAGAGAATGCCCCTTCCCTCACGTAATATCAGAAATAATCTCAGCAAAACCTGGCCCAAACAAGGTCTTACCCTTGTAAGGAATAGACAAAAGCTTAGACTTAGAGGACACATCCGGAGACCAGGATTTTAACCATAAAGCTCTACAAGCTAAAATGGCAAAACCAGAACTTTTAGCTCCCAACTTGATAACCTGTAGAGAAGCATCTGCAATAAAGGAATTAGCCAACTTTAAAGCCTTGATTCTATCTTGAATTTCTTCAAGAGGAGTATCTTGCTGAATAGAATCAGACAATGCATCAAACCAATTACCCAGAAGGTGACTTTCTAACATCCCCCCCGCTGATAAAACAAAGGGGCAAGCACAGAACAGTAAACGACATACAAAGGCAAGCAATTCGAGCTGAACTCTTCAACACGGAGAGAGATACTTTGAAAGAAATTTATATCTCCACATTTCTTAAAATGGTGCCTAACATCATGCCGAACAGATTCCTGGAGAAAAATCTGTACCCAAGCTATACAGTCATCAACAAAGGAGGCCTGGGATTATATCCCTCTACATTCTCACGCTGCACGAAGGTGCAGTTCAGGACAGGGCAGAGTCTGGAGTCAGTGCCGCTGCGGGGGCTCCATTGGGTGGCTGAAGATTGTGGAAAAATAAGCTCTTTATATATTTTGACCAATTCGGGGGTCGGACAGCCCTTGCACAGGTGGACATGTTGCGAGATATCGAGGGGACATTGAATAATATTGAGACATGCCCTGCCGATGTAGTCAATGAAGTTCTTGGATTAACAATGGGAACCGCTCAGAATATTCTTTTAACTAATTACGGAGATGACATGGATAAAATTGCCCTGCAAGCAGACTCAGGCAGTGGATAGTTTAAACAAAAGTTCCCGCTAACAGCTGACTCTTTATTTACAAGATCAGGTCACCAAGTTATATGAGGTTTAGTTATGTTTCGTGTTCTGGTTATTGTTAAAACTGTTTGGTTCACTCAAGTCACATGCACACTGAAAAACTAGCTGGGAAGCATAGAAGATGCAGTCACATTTAGACTAATAGTATATATAGACTACAAAATCTACTACCTACAACTATCACACTGATCGCTGAACCATTATCAACATTACAGGTACACACATCTTAGGTTTACTTTATTGGCTGCAGCGGCGAGTGAGAGGAAGCATTCTGAATATACAATTGATATGCCAAATATTACCAAACGTCACAAAATCTGCCAACCTTCACTTAGACCATATCGCAGGTGAGAATATACCTTGTGACATACTAATGAAACCTTATGGAAAGATCACTTATTGCAAACACGGAGTAACAATCCCCACTTACATGGTACACATTGTTTACTGTTAGTCATGAATGTTAGTCATAAATGTATTCTAATAATCATCTCCCCAAACATTTTCAGTGTGTGACGTAGAAAAAGTTATTGCAAGTGTTAATTATCAAACACATGTTCAGTCAGGGTCGGCTCCAGAACAAATGAAATGGGGGGGAATTTTTTTTTATGAGGGGGCACGCATCTACAAAGCATGTATGAGAGTCAAATTAAGAGCAGACCTACATATTCTGCGGAAAAGTGTTGCTTCTGGCTGGCTTATACCTCACTATTAACATTTGGAGAATATGTGCTAAATCACTAGGTAAAAGAATAAAGTCTTAATACAATGTAGTGCACTAAAAAAGAGCAATTAAACTTGAGACCCCCAGTGCAATAGCTCCTTAAAAACAATTCAGCCCTTAATCACCATGATCCAAAACCCTTAAACTCATTCTCAAATCTCAATCATGTCCCCTAAACAGCCATGCACCCCGAACCCCCCAATGCAATTAACCCCTTTGTTTGCAATAGCAGTGAGGATACTAGGTTTTCAGGTAGTGGTAATTTTGTTAATTAGATTTAGCTATATCTGTTTCACAATAACTACTTAAAACAACCTATGTACTGTGAACATATAAGAATATGATTGTATTATATAAATATAAGTCTATAAATGGCTACCGGCTTCTGTCAACGCCTCAAAAGTGCACTGTAATCATAGGCCCGGCCTAAGATCACAGTGCACTTTTAAGGCATCCAAAGAAACCGGTAGCAATTTATAGACTTATATTTATATGATACAATCATATTCTTATCATGGTCTATTGTTTAAGAAAATAAATAACTCACCAGTCCAAAGTGTCTCTAACTTCCAATTCCAAATAAGAGGTTAAGACACGGAGCTCCTTGAAAATGTATGATGCAACCTCACAGTTCACCAGCCAACTCCGCCCCCAGAATGCAGCATTACATAACAATACATTATTTTATTTATTTATTTTTTTTTATTTATTTTTTTTAAATAATTTTTATTGAGGCATAAATTGTTTTGACATACAGATATAAAAAAATAGCATAAAATAATACATAAACTTGAACATAAATTGTACTGATTTCCAGTCGAAAATAATCGGTAGTATATCATAATAAGAGTCCCAAATCAAAAGAAAGCCTCATTTTTTTCGTTTTACAACTCTTTTCCAGTGGCTAACTAGCACTGAAACACTATATAAACATATTCATCAAACTATCAAGTGCCCTTAAAGAGAGACAAATAAACGCAGCACAGCATATTATATGTGAGATTTTTTTCAGTCATGTGAAAAATGATATCACCAACCTAATATCTCTGATGACTGTCTAAAAAAAAATCAATCTAGTGCAAAGCTATCATGTCTAATAGTTATATCATTTTAAAAGTTGCTCTATATAGCCCAATAATGCTATGAGTAGAAAAAACTGTTGCGGGCTTCTTTATAAAACATTGAATTGCGGTATTTATCAAGGAAAACCGCTGAGTAAGTCTATGGTAGAATCAGGGAATACCATAGTACTATGTGGGGAGGGGGGAGAGGAAGTCTGACCAATTGTCTAACCATAAGTGCTTTTGTAGGGCCTATTAATAAATGTAATATTAGTGGGTTTATTATTATGCCTTTGCCGAAATACTAATGTATATATAAAAAAAAATTTTTTGCTACCTAAGTGAAGGTAATCTCTAGATATGCCATGGGGCTAAGACGATCGTTGAGATGGTCAATTATGTGGTTGCTCATAATAATTCAGGATAAACAGATGTTTGCATCAACACTATGATCCTAAAAAGATAATATAGTCTGCTCTCTGGGTATGGGCCCTATACCCGACAGCATGGGATCTATATAAGGGAACATGTTTCTGCAACTAAAGGGATGAAAATGTATTGTATCCTAAAAAATCACTAGAAAGTTAGCCACCCAAAACTGATATAGTATGTCTGATAACCAACGTTTTAGTGAGCATAGGTGAATAGCCGTCATTTGAACCCTTATTCATTAAATATTATATGTTACAGCAATTGGGGATAAGATACGTACAACCACGTGGAATGAAGGAGGAAATAGTCATAGACATGAGATAAAAAAAAGAAATCCTTATAACATTAACTTAACATAATATGACTCTATACGCTCTGCAACATAGCTAACCTCAGAGGTTGGGCTAATTAGTAGTACAATATAGGTAGTGTGAAAGTATGTTAGGCAAACATTCAGTGCAGAGAGCCTACACCAAAATTATGTAACTATAACCGTGTACATTAGTAGATAAGACTGTGCAGTGTTCATATAAACATTAATAACCTGTACCAGCGAAGTAAGGATTATCAAAAAAAAACAGTAAAAACATTTCAAACACGTGGCAGCTATGAGACTCAATAAAAATTAAATACATTAGCCCAATATAAGAAGTAGAGTGAAAATAAAATAAGAAAAAGTATTGCAACAATGCTCACAGCTCATATTTAGAAAAGCAAGTCACATATAAGGCTCAAAATAAAAAAGATATAGAGTAAGACAAAGCTAGATAGTATAGGGATATATTAAGTGCATCCATTAGGGTAAATCAGTTCATTGAAGGCTAGTATAACACTTTACTTGTGATGGTATTAGCTTTACGCCTCAAAGAACAGTGGAGGGTAGTCCCTGATATGCAGAAATAACATCCCATACTTATTCTGAGAAGTCCCGGTGTCTAAATCAGCGCCAACCGCGCTGTAAAAATAGATGCAACAGTGAGAGGCCTCCAGGGTCCCATCGCATGGTCAATAGCGTGTGCCCAGGTACCAACCGGGAATAGCCTGTATGTAGTGAACTCCAGTTTTGGTGTGGCCGATAGTCCCGCCATGTTTCGGAAGCGCTTCCCTGTACACATGTCCAAAGTTCAGGATCTCGCATCTGACCCGATCTGATGCGGAGGGCAGGCAGAATCTGGAATGTAGAAATGTCTAAGGTCCAAAGATCATGTCCCAACGCTAATTTGGCAGGCTGTGCGGTATGTTCGCGTTTGTCACTGGGAGAAGCTCCGGGGCTATAGGTAGCTGGGCTGGTATGGTTAGGTGTAGCATCATCTGTCCTCCGTGGACAAGCCAACCAGGGTTTAGATGGCGCTCCCTCTGAGCATTGGTTTTTCAAGTAAGGTACCACGATCTGCCTTATCTCCAGCGGGCTTTCATTCTCCTCAGCTGATTCCCACACAAGCTCGACTGTGCTAGTAACAGCAGTGGTTACTATAGGGCATACGGTAGTCGCCATTGTATACCATTGCATCAGTTTTTTTTGTTTTCTCACCAATGCTCGCATAATGCGGGTTGTTTAAGTCATTGCGTGTCTGCACTGCGAAACTGTCAATCAGGGCCAGAACCTGGCGGCAAAAATCCTCCATGATTGAATGTGTAATGGCGGGGCTTGCTCAATACGGGCTGCAACTGTATAATCCACAATCACGGCCCACATATGCCATCCACAGTTCGGAAACGCCTCAAATGGGGTCAATGTAGAGTGCTCTGCTCAAGTGAAGTCTTAGATTTAGTATTAAGCTGAAATGTATTAATTTTATCCCCAAATAAAATTATGTTTCTCTGGAGCTCATGAAGTGTGCGTCTTTTCCCTTCAGTGGTTAGCTCCGCCCCCCTTATTTATTATTTTTAAAGTGTATGATCATATCAATATTTCTTGAGGGGGCACAGCATTCCATTTGGGTGGGCATTGCTCCCCAATGCCCCCTTTGGAGCCGACCCTGTGTTCAGCTACCCTGTTTTAACTGAAAGTAAATAGGTGTAAAGATTAGGTGAAGGAATTCGTATAATTTACCATTTTGACCCCAAATGGTTCAAATAATCATACATAGACAACCATAATCTTAAGCCTATGTATTGTAGGGAATCAATCCCATATATTTAAATAGTGTGGGGGGTGCTCACTATCCTATGAAATATATCCAAAAAAAGAGAGAGGAGAAAATGGATAGTCCAGAGCACTCAGTTCATTACTAAATATTGTGTGAGACTGTATAAATCAACAGTGAGGCTAGGTGGGAGCTGGTTAAAAATAATAAAACTTAGCTTTTAATAAATGTATAGTTAAAATATCAAAAGACACTACTAATGTGTATAAAAACAAGTAAAATTGTTATTAGATAATTAGGAAAGCAGACTTGCCCAGGTATATACCATATTGTGTGTGATATATATATATATTCAAGGGACTGTCTGGCAGAGAAGCACCCAAAAATGCTCACGGATTGCACAGATAACTAATCTAAAAAGAGGATTGACCTCAAAACAATTATCTAGTACTAGTGCAATACTGGAGCGGTGCAACGTCTGTCAGAGTCCCAGTGAGGAGTCAGGATTTACATATCATATAACTCTATACTGGTGCATAAAGGCATCTATCTGTCGAAATCACCCAAAAAATTGACAAACACACATAAGGCAAGTAAAGGCTTTCAGAAGGAGCGCCTGATGCGCATTTCGCCACGCTAATGGCTTTCTCAAAGGCTGGATGCGCATTTCGCCACGCTAATGGCTTTCTCAAAGGCTGACCCGATCCCGGTCAGCCTCACTGCTTAAATACTATAAGGAACCAATCATGGGTGAGTATTCCTACACACCTCTAATGATATCCAATGCCATGTGGCCTCTTATGATTGGATTAATCGTCTGTCACGTGACGTTAGTTCAGTGACGATTCACAGGGGGCGGCGTTATGTAAATGATCCGCCGAGACATACCGTATACTACAATCAGACGATTTCTTGTAACCCGGGCAAATAAGATATTCAGTGTATAGACCAAAAATCTGATTGCTTGTTATTCTTTATACATCCATTGTACAGGTCCCCGTTATGTCAGCACAAAATACATCTATATTAAATGATATTACGGAAACAGATTTATACATCAATTGATTCCTCAGTGTATTTACATCCTTAACAACTTACAAGTATCAAAGACGGTAATTGTGGTTGACAGGTTTAGAGGGCGGGGCTACAAGGTCCGTCCACATAAAAATATATATATTCATGCAAAGAAGAGAGATGCATATAGACTTACAGTGAAGTCCAGATATCATATGATAGTAATATTGGAGCGACTGTCAAAGATTTATGGTCATATTAAAGCAATCATCCTAAAACCAAAGCCAGTATTTATGTCCGTTATTCCTGGTACTGTATTGAACTCTCCTATAGTTCCGTTCAGCCAGAGTAGCTCTAATGTGCATCTTATGTTAAGCAAACATTCTCAACAATGTGGCTAAAATGACAATTCATATTAATCCTGAAAAAGAATAATAATAAAGACTGCTCTGGAGAAATAATTGTGTTATAAACACCTATATTTAACAAAGATTTCAGTGATTATTGATCCTGTTAATTAATCCTACAATTGTGATCACATGTTATTTGAGTCCACAACGGATTAAAATTAAATTAAAGAGTACTATTAGGGTAGATAAGAGCTTATTCATCAAGCTGGTAAAATGCTATTGTAATGTCACAAATGAGATCTGACATAGATCACAAGCTCTAACTTGTATCAAACTCTGTATATATGTTGTAATACAATAAATATCTAGATTATTAACGTCCACAAGCAAGCAGAGGATTTCTGCTACTGTAAAAATAGAGTGAATACCTTAGTTATAGCGGCCAAATAAATAAAAATATATATATTGTGGTTCTTAAATGAATAGGTCAATCGGATAACCTCTTATAACACCTATATCGATGATGTCATTCAAGCATTAGTAACTCTAAAACATGATAAGTCCTAAGGATATTAATATTATCTTTTTTGTACAAGAATCTATAGTGATGTATTATCCTGGCACTCTAAAAATGTCAAAAAATGAAGAGATCGTCTATGTACCGACACCATAGACTGACATGGTCGGTATACTTAGACATCTGTTCATTAAAGACAAATTCCCTCTCCCACCAACCCAAATAAATGTTAGCGTAGGTGTGTGCGTACAAGATGACCCCATTGCGGTCCCTTGAATTTGTAGGTAAAAATTATCGTTAAAGACAAAATAGTTGTGTTTCAACACGAATTGAAGTAATTTTATCACAAACATTCCTTTCAAATTTGTCATTGGATTGCATACTTAGAAAGAATTCTACTGCTTTTATCCCAAAATCATGTTTGATAGAAGTATATACAATGATTCTACATCGCAAGTGATCAGAAAAGAGTTATCTTCTAATGTTAAATCATTTATCTTTCTCAAGATATCCATTGTATCTCTAGTATAAGATGGTAATGACCACACTATTTCCCTCAAGTACAGATCTAAAAATGTACTTGCTTGCTCACAAAGACTGTTAATACTTGAGACAATGGGTCTACCTGGTCGTGTTTCTTTATTTTTATGTATTTTGGGCAAGAAATACAAGGTCGCGATTCGTGGGTTTTTCACTTGTAGGAAAGACCATTCTTTTTGACTTATTAAATTTTGATATTCATTCAAAAATATATTTGTTGGATTAGAAAATAGATGTTTGTAACATTTACGATCATTCAATTGTCTTTTCGCTTCTAGAGTATATTTTTCTTTATCCCAGATCACAATATTTCCCCCCTTGTCTGAGGGCTTGATCAGTACATCATCCCAAGAGGTGATCTCTTGTAATGCTTTCTCTTCTTTTTTACTAATATTTTTGATATTTATATCAGTTAGTTCAAGGAAGTCATGCATTACCATTTTTAGGAAAACTTCGATTTGGGGTACCTTCGATATTGGTGGCATATATTGGGATTTCAGCCTGATTTTATTATCTAAAAAATCATCAGTCTCAGAAGTTTCACCATCTTCATTTTCATTCAACAGATCAATGAGAGTGTCTAAAGTCTGTAGATCAGTCGTGACACTGTCATCATGAGTACTATAAATTTTCTTTAATAATAGTTTTCTGCAGTAGAGGTGTAGATCTTTTATCAGTTCAAACTTATCGAGGGGAGGGCGAGAAAGATAAGCCCCTAGATAGTATGCGTTGGTGTGTTTCTGTAATGGTTCTACTTGATAGGTTAATAACCTGTAACTTATTTGTATCTCCATCTACCATTTTGGGCGTTTCCCCCAATCCTCCCTCCTCCTGTAACCACCGTCTGTTCTGTACCCCCCCATCTCGTACGGTCTCTTAGAGTTCTGTTTTCCTTTGCCCCTACTGGTGGGTCTTTCACCTCTTTTTCGAGATGTGTTATATTTCTGCCTAAAAAACTGCTAGTACTTGGTCTGCTGTTGTTAGTGTCAGAGTAGCTATCCTCTACTGCTGAGAATTCACAGTCAGACTGATGTGTATTTTTGGGTGGTGGTAGGCTATTTACTGGTCTCCGTCTGGACTGTTTGTCGTCCCAAGTAAAGATTTTCCCTTTTTCAAAATCTCTCATATCTCTTTTCCTTTTGGAGCATTTAGTCTGAATTATTTCTTTTTCTCTTTTGTCTAGTTCATCTCGCATTTCTTTATATGCTGATTTGAATTTATCCAAATTCTCAAATTTCTGTAATTTGGTATTATAGTCGTTAATTTCTTTGTCTAATTCAGACATTACTTCTGTCTCATAATCCGACAGGATTGCCACTAATATTTCAGAACAATTTATTAGCGCTTGCTCCCATCTATCTTTATATACAGTTGCAAGAAAAAGTATGTGAACCCTTTGGAATGATATGGATTTCTGCACAAATTGGTCATAAAATGTGATCTGATCATCATCTAAGTCACAACAATAGACAATCACAGTCTGCTTAAACTAATAACACACAAAGAATGAAATGTTGCCATGTTTTTATTGAACACACCATGTAAACATTCACAGTGCAGGTGGAAAAAGTATGTGAACCCCTAGACTAATGACATCTCCAAGAGCTAATTGAAGTGAGATGTCAGCCAACTGGAGTCCAATCAATGAGATGAGATTGGAGGTGTTGGTTACAGCTGCCCTGCCCTATAAAAAACACACACCAGTTCTGGGTTTGCTTTTCACAAGGAGCATTGCCTGATGTGAATGATGCCTCGCACAAAAGAGCTCTCAGAAGACCTACGATTAAGAATTGTTGACTTGTATAAAGCTGGAAAGGGTTATAAAAGTATCTCCAAAAGCCTTGCTGTTCATCAGTCCATGGTAAGACAAATTGTCTATAAATGGAGAAAGTTCAGCACTGCTGCTACTCTCCCTAGAAGTGGCCGTCCTGTAAAGATGACTGCAAGAGCACACTGCAGAATGCTCAATGAGGTGAAGAAGAATCCTAGAGTGTCAGCTAAAGACTTACAAAAGTCACTGGCAAATGATAACATCCCTGTTAGCGAATCTACAATACGTAAAACACTAAACAAGAGTGGATTTCATGGGAGGATACCACAGAGGAAGCCACTGCTGTCCAAACAAAACATTGCTGCACGTTTACAGTTTGCACAAGAGCACCTGGATGTTCCACAGCAGTACTGGCAAAATATTCTGTGGACAGATGAAACCAAAGTTGAGTTGTTTGGAAGAAACACACAACACTATGTGTGGCGAAAAAGAGGCACAGCACAACAACATCAAAACCTCATCCCAACAGTGAAGTATGGTGGTGGGGGCATCATGGTTTGGGGCTGCTTTGCTGCGTCAGAGCCTGGACGAATTGCTATCATTGAAGGAAAAATGAATTCCCAAGTTCATCAAGACATTTTGCAGGAGAACTTAAGGCCATCTGTCTACCAGCTGAAGCTCAACAGAAGATGGATGTTGCAACAGGACAATGACCCAAAGCATAGAAGTAAATCAACAACAGAATGGCTTAAACAGAAGAAAAACATAATTTATGTAAGAACTTACCTGATAAATTCATTTCTTTCATATTAGCAAGAGTCCATGAGCTAGTGACGTATGGGATATACATTCCTACCAGGAGGGGCAAAGTTTCCCAAACCTCAAAATGCCTACAAATACACCCCTCACCACACCCACAAATCAGTTTAACGAATAGCCAAGAAGTGGGGTGATAATAATAAGTGCAAAAGCATCAAAAATAAGGAATTGGAATAGTTGTGCTTTATACAAAAAAACCATAATCACCACAAAAAAAGGGTGGGTCTCATGGACTCTTGCTAATATGAAAGAAATGAATTTATCAGGTAAGTTCTTACATAAATTATGTTTTCTTTCATGTAATTAGCAAGAGTCCATGAGCTAGTGACGTATGGGATAATAAATACCCAAGATGTGGAACTTCCATGCAAGAGTCACTAGAGAGGGAGGGATAAAATAAAGACAGCCAATTCCGCTGAAAAATAATCCACACCCCAAAACAAAGTTTAAATCTTATAATGAAAAAAACTGAAATTATAAGCAGAAGAATCAAACTGAAACAGCTGCCTGAAGTACTTTTCTACCAAAAACTGCTTCAGAAGAAGAAAACACATAAAAATGGTAGAATTTAGTAAAAGTATGCAAAGAAGACCAAGTTGCTGCTTTGCAAATCTGATCAACCGAAGCTTCATTACTAAACGCCCAGGAAGTAGAAATTGACCAAGTAGAATGAGCTGTAATCCTTTGAGGCGGAGTTCTACCAGACTCAACATAAGCATGATGAATCAAAGACTTTAACCAAGACGCCAAAGAAATGGCAGAAGCCTTCTGACATTTCCTAGAACCAGAAAAGATAACAAATAGACTAGAAGTCTTTCGGAAATCTTTAGTAGCTTCAACATAATATTTCAAAGCTCTTACCACATCCAAAGAATGTAACGATCTTTCCTTAGAATACTTAGGATTAGGACACAATGAAGGAACCACAATTTCTCTACTAATGTTGTTAGAGTTCACAACCTTAGGTAAAAATTTAAATGAAGTCCGCAACACTGCCTTATCCTGATGAAAAATCAGAAAAGGAGATTCACAAGAAAGAGCAGATAACTCAGAAACTCTTCTAGCAGAAGAGATGGCCAAAAGAAACAAAACTTTCCAAGAAAGTAATTTAATATCCAGAGAATGCATAGGTTCAAAAGGAGGAGCTTGTAGAGTTCCCAGAACCAAATTTAAACTCCAAGGAGGAGAAATTGACTTAATGACAGGTTTGATACGAACCAAAGCCTGTACAAAACAATGAATATCAGGAAGATTAGCAATCTTTCTGTGAAACAGCACAGAAAGAGCAGAAATTTGTCCTTTCAAGGAACTTGCAGACAAACCTTTATCCAGACCATCCTGAAGAAACTGTAAAATTCTAGGAATTCTAAAAGAATGCCAGGAAAATTGATGAGAAGAACACCAAGAAATGTAAGTCTTCCAGACTCGATAATATATCTTCCTAGACACAGATTTACGAGCCTGTAACATAGTATTAATTACGGAGTCAGAGAAACCTCTATGACTGAGAATCAAGTGTTCAATCTCCATACCTTCAAATTTAATGATTTGAGATCCTGATGAAAAAAAGGACCTTGAGATAGAAGGTCTGGTCTTAACGGAAGAGTCCAAGGTTGGCAAGAAGCCATCCGAACAAGATCCGCATACCAAAACCTGTGAGGCCATGCTGGAGCCACCAGCAGTACAAACGAACGCTCCTTTAGAATCTTGGAAATCACTCTTGGAAGAACTAGAGGCGGAAAGATATAGGCAGGATGATACTTCCAAGGAAGCGACAATGCATCCACTGCCTCCGCCTGAGGATCCCTGGATCTGGACAGATACCTGGGAAGTTTCTTGTTTAGATGAGAAGCCATCAGATCTATTTCTGGAAGACCCAATATTTGAACAATCTGAAGAAATACCTCTGGGTGAAGAGACCATTCGCCCGGATGTAACGTCTGGCGACTGAGATAATCCGCTTCCCAATTGTCTATACCTGGGATGTGAACCGCAGAAATTAGACAGGAGCTGGATTCCGCCCATACAAGTATCCGAGATACTTCTTTCATAGCCAGAGGACTGTGAGTCCCCCCTTGATGATTGACATATGCCACGGTTGTGACATTGTCCGTCTGAAAACAAATGAACGATTCTCTCTTCAGAGGACACGACTGAAGAGCTCTGAAAATCGCAGTTCCAAAATGTTGATTGGTAATCTCGTCTCCTGAGATTCCCAAACCCCCTGCGCTGTCAGAGACCCCCATACAGCTCCCCAACCTGTCAGACTCGCATCTGTTGAGATCACAGTCCAGGTTGGAAGAACAAAAGAAGCCCCTTGAACTAAACGATGGTGATCTGTCCACCACGTCAGAGAGTGTCGTACAATAGGATTTAAAGATATTAACTGTGATATCTTTGTATAATCCCTGCACCACTGGTTTAGCATACAGAGCTGAAGAGGTCGCATGTGAAAACGAGCAAAGGGGATCGCGTCCGATGCAGCAGTCATAAGACCTAGAATTTCCATGCATAAGGCTACCGAAGGGAATGATTGAAACTGAAGGTTTCGACAAGCTGAAATCAATTTCAGACGTCTCTTGACCGTCAGAGACAAAGTCATGGACACTGAATCTATTTGGAAACCTAAAAAGGTTACCCTTGTCTGAGGAATCAATAAACTCTTTGGTAAATTGATCCTCCAACCATGTTCTTGAAGAAACGACACAAGTCAATTCGTATGAGATTCTGCTAAATGTGAAGACTGAGCAAGTACCAAGATATCGTCCAAATAAGGAAATACCACAATACCCTGTTCTCTGATTACAGATAGAAGGGCACCGAGAACCTTTGAAAAAATCATTGGAGCCATTGCTAGGCCGAACGGCAGAGCCACAAATTGGAAATGCTTGTCTAGAAAAGAGAATCTCAGAAACTGAAAGTGATCTGGATGAATCGGAATATGCAGATATGCATCCTGCAAATCTATTGTGGACATATAATGCCCTTGCTGAACAAAAGGCAGAATAGTCCTTATAGTTAGCATTTTGAATGTTGGTATCCTTACATAACGATTAAATATTTTTAAATCCAGAACTGGTCTGAAGGAATTCTCCTTCTTTGGTACAATGAATAGATTTGAGTAAAACCCCAGACCCTGTTCCAGAACTGGAACAGGCACAATTACTCCAGCCAACTCTAGATCTGAAACACATTTCAGAAACGCCTGAGCCTTCACTGGATTTATTGGAATGCGAGAAAGAAAAAAATCTTCTTGCAGGTGGCCTTACCTTGAAACCTATTCTGTACCCTTGTGAAACAATGTTCTGAATAAAAAGACTGTGAATCGAATTGATCCAAATTTCTTTGAAAAATCGTAATCTGCCCCCTACCAGCTGCGCTGGAATGAGGGCCGCACCTTCATGTGGTTTTGGGAGCTGGCTTTGGCTTTCTAAAAGGCTTGGATTTATTCCAGACTGGAGACGGTTTCCAAACAGAAACCGTTCCTTTAGGGGAAGGATCAGGCTTTTGTTCCTTATTCTGACGAAAAGGAACGAAAACGATTAGCAGCCCTATATTTACCTTTAGATTTTTTATCCTGAGGTAAAAAGTTCCTTTTCCCCCAGTAACAGTTGAAATAATAGAATCCAACTGGGAACCAAACAATTTATTACCTTGGAAAGAAAGGGAAAGCAAAGTTGACTTAGAAGACATATCAGCATTCCAAGTTTTAAGCCATAAAGCTCTTCTAGCTAGAATAGCTAAAGACATATACCTGACATCAACTCTAATGATATCAAAGATGGCATCACAAATAAAGTTATTAGCATGTTGAAGAAGTTTAACAATGCTATGAGTATTATGATCTGACACTTGTTATGCCAAAGCCTCCAACCAAAAAGTGGAAGCTGCAGCAACATCAGCCAAAGAAATAGCAGGCCTAAGAAGATTACCTGAACATAAATAAGCTTTCCTTAGAAAGGATTCAATCTTCCTATCTAAAGGATCCTTAAAGGAAGTACTATCTGCTGTAGGAATAGTAGTACGCTTAGCAAGAGTAGAGATAGCCCCATCAACTTTAGGGATTTTGTCCCAAAACTCTAATCTGTCAGATGGCACAGGATACAATTTCTTAAATCTTTTAGAAGGAGTAAAAGAATTACCCAGATTATTCCATTCCCTAGAAATTACTTCAGAAATAGCATCAGGGACAGGAAAAACTTCCGGAATAACTATAGGAGGTTTAAAAACCGAATTTAAACGCTTAGTAGATTTAATATCAAGAGGACTAGAATCCTCCATTTCTAATGCGATTAAAACTTCTTTAAGTAAAGAACGAATAAATTCCATTTTAAATAAATATGAAGAATTATCAGTGTCAATATCTGAGACTGAATCCTCTGAAACCAGAAAAATCCTCATCAGAAACAGACAAATCAGAATGATGATGTTCATTTAAAAATTCATCTGAGAAATGAGAAGTTTTAAAAGACCTTTTACGCTTACTGGAAGGAGGAATAACAGATATAGCCTTCCTAATAGATTTAGAAACAAAATCTCTTATATTAACAGGAACATCCTGAGTATTAGATGTTGATGGAACAGCAACAGGTAATGGAATATTACTAATGGAAATTTTATCTGCATTAGCAAGTTTATCATGACATTCATCACAAACTACAGCCGGAGGAACAGTTACCACAAGTTTACAACAAATGCACTTAAATTTGGTAGAACCAGCATCAGGCAGCATTTTTCCAGAAGTAGCTTCTGATCTAGGGTCAATCTGAGACATCTTGCAATATGTAAGAGAAAAAACAACATATAAAGCAAAATCTATCAAATTCCTTAAATGACAGTTTCAGGAATGGGAAAAAATGCCAATGAACAAGCCTATAGTAACCAGAAGCAAAAGAAAAATGAGACTTAAATAATGGGAAAAAAAGGTGGAGACAATAATGACGCCCACATTTTTTAGCGCCAAAAAAGACGCCCACATTATTGGTGCCTAAATGCTTTTGGCGCCAAGAATGACGCCACATCCGGTGACGCCGACATTTTTGGCGCAAAACGTCAAAAAAATGACGCAATCACGAACAACTTCCGGCGACAAGTATGACGCCGGAAATGACAAAAAAAATTGGCGCCAAAAAAGTCCGCGCCAAGAATGACGCAATAAAATGAAGCATTTTCAGCCCCCGCGAGCGCACAGAGAAAAAAAGTCAATTTAAAGGTAAGAAAAAATTGATAATTCATATGCATTATCCCAAATAATGAAACTGACTGTCTGAAAGAAGGAATATTGATCATCCTGAATCAAGGCAAATAAATGTTTAAACACATATATTTAGAACTTTTACATAAAAGTGCCCAACCATAGCTTAGAGTGTCACAAAAAATAAGACTTACTTACCCCAGGACACTCATCTACATGTAGTAGAAAGCCAAACCAGTACTGAAACGAGAATCAGTAGAGGTAATGGTATATATAAGAGTATATCGTCGATCTGAAAAGGGAGGTAAGAGATGAATCTCTACGACCGATAACAGAGAACCTATGAAAAAGATCCCGTAGAAGGAGACCATTGAATTCAAATAGGCAATACTCTCCTCACATCCCTCTGACATTCACTGCACACTGAGAGGAAAACCGGGCTCCAGCCTGCTGCGAAGTGCATATCAACGTAGAATCTAGCACAAACTTACTTCACCACCTCCATGGGAGGCAAAGTTTGTAAAACTGATTTGTGGGTGTGGTGAGGGGTGTATTTGTAGGCATTTTGAGGTTTGGGAAACTTTGCCCCTCCTGGTAGGAATGTATATCCCATACGTCACTAGCTCATGGACTCTTGCTAATTACATGAAAGAAATACACCTTCTGAAGTGGCCCAGTCAGAGTCCTGACCTCAACCCGATTGAGATGCTGTGGCATGACCTCAAGAAAGCGATTCACACCAGACATCCCAAGAATATTGCTGAACTGAAACAGTTCTGTAAAGAGGAATGGTCAAGAATTACTCCTGACCATTGTGCATGTCTGATCTGCAACTACAGGAAACGTTTGTTTGAAGTTATTGCTGCCAAAGGAGGTTCAACCAGTTATTAAATCCAAGGGTTCACATACTTTTTCCACCTGCACTGTGAATGTTTACATGGTGTGTTCAATAAAAACATGTCAACATTTCATTCTTTGTGTGTTATTAGTTTAAGCAGACTGTGATTGTCTATTGTTGTGACTTAGATGATGATCAGATCACATTTTATGACCAATTTGTGCAGAAATCCATATCATTCCAAAGGGTTCACATACTTTTTCTTGCAACTGTATATCAATATGAAAAAGAGAATGTAGGGAATAAACGTACCCTGAGTCCCCTAGTTATGATGTGTTTCGCTAGGTATTTGTCATACGCGCTCTTATTCCAAAAAGAGCGCGTATGTTTTTTAATTAGGTAGTTCAGAGATTTTAAACCATCTTCCCAATTATCTAATTCTGTGTCCAAGGTAGTCTCAGTATCACATGCTAGTGCAAAAGTTTTATCTATGTCTTTTAGTCTCTGGTCTTGTCTATTTCTAAAATCTTGGGACAGACTAGAGGCCATTATATGGTATTGGTTGGATTGGCTATATGACAAATTATAGTTCAGAAAAAACTTTTCCTGGAATGCTGTCCTTAACAGCTGATAGACAGTAAATAGGTGTAAAGATTAGGTGAAGGAATTCGTATCATTTACCAATTTGGCCCCAAATGGTTCAAATAATCATACATAGACAACCATAATCTTAAGCCTTTGTATTGTAGGGAATAAATCCCATATATTTAAATAGTGTGGGGGGTGCTCACTATCCTATGAAATATATCCAAAAAAGAGAGAGGAGAAAATGGATAGTCCAGTGCACTCAGTTCATTACTAAATATTGTGTGAGACTGTATAAATCAACAGTGAGGCTAGGTGGGAGCTGGTTAAAAATAATAAAACTTAGCTTTTAATAAATGTATAGTTAAAATATCAAAAGACACTACTAATGTGTATAAAATCAAGTAAAATTGTTATTAGATAATTAGGAAAGCAGACTTGCCCAGGTATATACCATATTGTGTGCAATATATATATATATTCAAGGGATTGTCTGGCAGAGAAGCACCCAAAAATGCTCACGGATTGCACAGATAACTAATCTAAAAAGAGGATTGACCTCAAAACAATTATCTAGTACTAGTGCAATACTGGAGCGGTGCAACGTCTGTCAGAGTCCCAGTGAGGAGTCAGGATTTACATATCATATAACTCTAATAACTCTATACTGGTGCATAAAGGCATCTATCTGTCGAAATCACCCAAAAAATTGACAAACACAGAAGGAGCGCCTGATGCGCATTTCGCCATGCTACTGGCTTTCTCAAAGGCTGCTTTGAGAAAGCCATTAGCGTGGCGAAATGCGCATCAGGCGCTCTTTCTGAAAGCCTTTACTTGCCTTATGTGTGTTTGTCAATTTTTTGGGTGATTTCGACAGATAGATGCCTTTATGCACCAGTATAGAGTTATATGATATATAAATCCTGACACCTCACTGGGACTCTGACAGACGTTGCACCGCTCCAGTATTGCACTAGTACTAGATAATTGTTTTGAGGTCAATCCTCTTTTTAGATTAGTTATCTGTGCAATCTGTGAGCATTTTTGGGTGCTTCTCTGCCAGACAATCCCTTGAATATATATATATATATATATATATATCACACACAATATGGTATATACCTGGGCAAGTCTGCTTTCCTATTTATCTAATAACAATTTTACTTGATTTTATACACATTAGTAGTGTCTTTTGATAGTTTAACTATACATTTATTAAAAGTTAAGTTTTATTATTTTTAACCAGCTCCCACCTAGCCTCACTGTTGATTTATACAGTCTCACACAATATTTAGTAATGAACTGAGTGCTCTGGACTATCCATTTTCTCCTCTCTCTTTTTTTGGATATTTAACTGAAAGTATCAGCTGGAAATAATGACAACATCATTTTTCCTGGCAATTTGAATCTCTACCTTACTATAATTTAAAATATATTCTTATTTTTCCTGAATTGCAGAGATGCAATTTTTCTTTTGTAACCCCTAGCTATGTTCTGTTATAAAATTACAGGTCCAAAAGTGACCGAAAATGTTTAAGGGGTCCAAAAAATGAGGACTGGACTTTCTATGCTATAATATCAGATATGCTGTAATTATCTGTCATGTTTGTTTAACATCTTGTAAAAGCATGTATTTTGTTGTCCTCAATAGAAATAAGATAATTTATGTAAGAACTTACCTGATAAATTCATTTCCTTCATATTGGCAAGAGTCCATGAGCTAGTGACGTATGGGATATACAACCCTACTAGGAGGGGCAAAGTTTCTCAAACCTCAAAATGCCTATAAATACACCCCTCACCACACCCACAATTCAGTTTAACGAATAGCCAAGTAGTGGGGTGATAAAGAAAGGAGTAAAAAGCATCAAAGGAATTTTGAATAATTATGCTTTATACAAAAAAATCATAACCACCATAAAAAGGGTGGGCCTCATGGACTCTTGCCAATATGAAATAAATGAATTTATCAGGTAAGTTCTTACATAAAATATGTTTTCTTTCATGTTGTTGTTCATGTTTTCAATTGGCAAGAGTCCATGAGCTAGTGACGTATGGGATAGCAACACCCAAGATGTGGAACTCCACGCAAGAGTCACTAGAGAGGGAGGGATAAAAAATAAAATACAGCCAATTTCCGCTGAAAAAATAATCCACAACTCAAATAATAAGTTTATTCTAATGAAAAACTTAAAACATCAGCAGAGGAGTCAAACTGAAACAGCTGCCTGAAGAACTTTTCTACCAAAAACTGCTTCAGAAGAAGCAAATACATCAAAACGGTAGAATTTAGTAAATGTATGCAAAGAAGACCAAGTTGCTGCTTTGCAAATCTGATCAACAGAAGCCTCATTCTTAAAAGCCCAAGAAGTGGAGACTGATCTAGTAGAATGAGCTGTAATTCTCTGAGGCGGAATCTTACCCTACTCTAAATAAGCTTGACGAATTAAAAGCTTTAACCAAGAAGCCAAAGAAACAGCAGAAGCTTTCTGACCTTTCTTAGGACCAGAAAATAGAACGAAAAGACTAGAAGTCTTTCTAAAATCTTTAGTAGCTTCAACATAATATTTTAAAGCTCTTACCACATCCAAAGAATGTAAGGATCTCTCCAAAGAATTCTTTGGATTAGGACACAAGGAAGGAATGACAATTTCTCTACTAATGTTGTTGTAACATAGTATTAATCACTGAGTCAGAGAAACCTCTATGACTTAGAACTAAGCGTTCAATTTCCATACCTTCAAATTTAATGATTTGAGATCATGATGTAAAAACGGACCTTGAGAAAGGTGGTCCGGCCTTAATGGAAGTGGCCAAGGTTAGCAACTGGACATCCGAACAAGATTCGCAAACCAAAACCTGTGTGGCCATGATGGAGCCACCAGCAACACAAACAATTGTTCCTGCATGATTTTGGAAATCACTCTTGGAAGAAGAACCAGAGGCGGAAAGATGTAAGCAGGATGATAATCCCAAGGAATAGTCAGCGCATCCACTGCTTCCGCCTGAACATCCCTGGACCTGGAGAGGTATCTGGGAAGCTTCTTGTTTAGATGAGAAGCCATCAAATCTATGTCTGGAAGACCCCACATCTGAACACTCTGAGAAAACACATATGGATTAAGAGACCACTCCCCTGGATGTAAAGTCTGACGGCTGAGATAATCCGCCTCCCAATTGTCTACACCTGGGATATGGACCGCAGAGATTAGACAGGAGCTGGATTCTGCCCAAATAAGTATCCGAGATACTTCTTTCATAGCTTGTGGACTGTGAGTCCCACCCTAATAATTGACATATGCCACCGTCGTGATATTGTCTGTCTGAAAACAAATGAACGTTTCTCTCTTTAACAGAGGCCAAAACTGAAAAGCTCTGAAAATTGCACAGAGTTCTAAAATATTGATTGGTAATCTCGCCTCTTGAGATTTCCAAACCCCTTGTGCAGTCAGAGAACCTCAAACAGCTCCCCAACCTGAAAGACTTGCATCTGTTGTGATCACAGTCCAGGTTGGCCAAACAAAAGAGGCCCCTTGAATTATACGTTGGTGATTTAACCACCACGTCGGATTTAAGGATATTAATTGTGATATCTTTGTATAATCCTGGCACCATTGATTCAAGATACAAAGCTGTAGAGATCTCATGTGAAAACGAGCAAAAGGAATCGTGTCCGATGCTGCAGTCATGAGGCCTAAAACTTCCATGCACATAGCCACTGAAGGGAATGACTGAGACTGAAGGCGCTGACATGCTGCAACCAATTTCAAATGTCTCTTGTCTGTTAGAGACAGAGTCATGGACACTGAATCTATCTGGAAAAGGTGATCTTTGTCTGAGGAATCAAGAAACTCTTTGGTAAATTGATCCTCCAACCATGTTTTTGAATAAACAACACTAGTTGATTCGTGTGAGATTCTGCAGAACGTAAAGACTGAGCTAGTACCAAGATATCATCCAAATAAGGAAACACTGCAATACCCTGTTCTCTGATTACAGAGAGTAGAGCACCTAGAACCTTTGTAAAGATTCTTGGAGCTGTTGCTAGGCCAAATGGAAGAGCAACAAATTGGTAATGCTTGTCTAGAAAAGAGAATCTCAGGAACTGGTAATGTTCTGGATGAATCGGAATATGAAGGTAAGCATCCTGCAAGTCTATTGTAGACATATAGTGTCCTTGCTGAACAAAAGGCAGAATACTCCTTATAGTCACCATCTTGAAAGTTAATACTCAAAATTTTCAGATCAAGAATTGGTCTGAATAAATTTTCTTTCTTTGGGACAATGAATAGATTTGAATAAAACCCCAAACCTTGCTCCTGAGAAGGAACTGGCATGATTACCCCTGAAACTTCCAGGTCTGAAACACACTTCAGAAAAGCCTGAGCTTTTACTGGATTTCCCGGGATGCGTGAGAGAAAAAATCTTCTCACAGGTCGTCTTACTTTGAATCCTATTCAGTACCCCTGAGAGACAATACTCTGAATCGAAAGATTTTGGACAGAATTTGCCCAAACATCCTTGAAAAACCTTAATCTGCCCCCTACCAGCTGAGCTGGAATGAGGGCCGCACCTTCATGAGGATTTAGGGGCTGACTTTGGTTTCTTAAAAGGCTTGGATTTATTCCAACTTGAGGAAGGCTTCCAATTGGAAACAGATTCCTTGGGGGGAAGGATTAGATTTTTGTTCCTTATTCTGACGAAAGGAACGAAAACGATTAGAAGCTTTAGATTTACCCTTAGGCTTTCTATCCTGAGGCAAAAAAACTCCTTTCCCCCCAGTAACAGTCGAAATGATAGAATTCAACTGAGAACCAAAAAAATAATTCCCCTGAAAAGAGAGAGAAAGCAATCTAGACTTAGAAGTCATATCAGCATTCCAAGATTTAAGCCACAAAGCTCTTCTGGCTAAAATAGCTAAAGACATGGCTCTCACATCAATTTTGATAATATAAAAAATAGCATCACAAATAAAAAGATTAGCATGTTTCAGTAAACTAACAATGCTATAAACATCAGGATCCAATTCTTGTTGCACTAAATTCTCCAGCCAAAAAGTTGATGCAGCTGCAATATTAGCCATAGAAATGGCAGGCCTGAAGAGATGACCTGAATATAAATAGGCTTTCCTTAGAAAAGATGCAAGCTTCCTATCTAAAGGATCTTTAAAAGAAGTACTATCTTCCATAGGAATAGTAGTTTGTTTGGCAAGAGTAGAAATAGCCCCATCAACTTTGGGGATCTTTTCCCAAAACTCTATTGAAACTGTTGGTAAAGGATACAATATTTTAAACCTTGCAGAAGGATTAAAAGGAGTACCCAGCTTATTCCATTGCTTAGAAATCATATCAGAAATAGCATCAGGAATAGGAAAAACCCCAGGAGTAACCACAGGAGGTTTAAAAACAGAATTCAAACGTTTACTGGTTTTAATATCAAGAGGAGTAGTTTCCTCAATATCCAAAGTAATTAATACTTCTTTTAATAAAGAGCGCATATATTCTATTTTAAATAAATAAGAAGATTTGTCAGCGTCAATATCTGAGGGAGGATCTTCTGAATCAGATAGATCCTCATAAGAAGAGGATAATTAATTATTTTGCCGGTCATTTGAAATTTCATCAACCTTATGAGACGTTTTAAAAGACCTTTTACGTTTATTAGAAGGCAGAAATGCAGACAAAGCCTTCAGAAGAGTCAGAAACAAACTCTTTAAAATTCACAGGTATATCATGTACATTAGAGGTTGAAGCAACTGCAACTGGCAATGTACTACTACTTATGGAAATATTCTCTGCATGTAAAAGCTTCTCATGACAACTATTACAAACGATACTAGGAGATAAAATCTCCGCAATCTTACAGCAGATACACTTAGCTTTGGAAGAACTGATGTCGGGCAGCAATTTTCCTGTAGAAACTTCTGAGGCAGGATCAGATTGAGACATCTTGCAGAAAGTAAAAGAAAAAACAACATATAAAGCAAAATTATCAATTTCCTTATATGACAGTTTTAGGAATGGGAAAAAATGCAAATAGCATAGCCCTCTGACTAGAAGAAAAGAGAAAGCAAGAGGCAAACAGCAAAAGGGTAATAAATAATGAAAAAAATTTGGCGCCAAAAATGACGCACAACGTATTGAAAAATATTTGGTGCCAGAACACATCCGGAAATGACACACTTGCGTCACTAACGACGCAACCCTGTGTGAACTCGGCGTCAACTATGACACCGGAAGTGCCGAACTTGCGTCAATGAACATGGTTTCCCGTGCCAAAAGTGACGCAATAAATAGAAACATTTTGCGCTCCCGCAAGCCTAATCCAGCCCGCAATTTAAAACAAAGTAGTCAATTGAAAAAAGACAAACCCCAGGTAAGAAAAAATATTTCATAATATTATACTTTCCCCAAATATGAAACTGTCAATCTGCAAAAAGGAAATACATGAACCTGACTCAAGGCAAATATAAGTACAATACATATATTTAAAACTTTATATAAATGAATAAAGTGCCAAACCATAGCTGAGGTGTCTTAAGTAATAAAAAGCATACTTACCAAAAAGACACCCATCCACATATAGCAGATAGCCAAACCAGTACTGAAACAGTTATCAGTAGAGGTAATGGTATATGAGAGTATATCGTTGATCTGAAAAGGGAGGTAGGAGATGAATCTCTATGACCAATAACAGAGAACCTATGAAATTGACCCTCGTTAGGAAAATCACTGCATTCAATAGGTAATACTCTCTACGTCCCTCTGACATTCGCTGTACTCTGAGAGGAATCGGGCTTCAACAAAGCTGAGAATGTCAACGTAGAAATCTTAGCACAAACTTACTTCACCACCTCCATAGGAGGCAAAGTTTGTAAAACTGAATTGTGGGTGTGGTGAGGGGTGTATTTATAGGCATTTTGAGGTTTGGGAAACTTTGCCCCTCCTAGTAGGATTGTATATCCCATACGTCACTAGCTCATGGACTCTTGCCAATTACATGAAAGAAATAATAATAATAAATTAAAAAAAATTACTCCCTTCTGAGCCAAATGTCTCTCAGGATAATGCTGTGCATGACATGCCTCAAACGTCCCAAGCTGTGATGGTTTCCCAAATCTGTGCCTTCTCAAACTCCTGGGGGTGTTTATTTACCTGAGGATTTTGCTGCTCAGATTACTTCTGCAGTAGCTGCGGCTTTGAAAATCTAAACATTTGTCCTTTAGTAAGGCTTCTGAACCCTCTAAATCTGAGCTGGTCAACCTTTCTCAATTGTCTGATGAGGAAAATACTTCAGTAGTTTCTGAAGGAAAAATTTTAGACTCTGATTCTTTGGCGGTAAAAACTTCTGAATCTGAAGAAGTTAATTTTAAATTTAAGCTTGAACATCTTCGGTTTCTTCTAAAGGAATTTCTAGCTACTTTGGACGACTCTGAACCTTCGGTTGCTGCCAACCCTAAGACGTCTTCTAAGCTGGATAGAGTTTGATTCTCCTTCTTCTGATGATGTTTTTCCTGTTCCTAGGAAAATTTCTGAAGTAATAGCTCAGGAGTGGGATAATGCAGGGGTCCCTTTTCCCCTTGCCCTGTCTATAAAAATATGTTTACTGTTGCTGACTCTATTTGAGACTTATGGTG
This sequence comes from Bombina bombina, assembly GCF_027579735.1. Lineage (NCBI taxonomy): Eukaryota > Metazoa > Chordata > Amphibia > Anura > Bombinatoridae > Bombina > Bombina bombina. The sequence goes on along the minus strand of NC_069500.1, from coordinate 108,006,469 downwards.
CACCGTACCCAAGGTTGAGGGAGCTATTCCTACTCTAGCTAAGAGGACTACCATTCCTATAGAGAAAAGTTGTTCTTTTAAGGATCCTATGGACAAAAAGCTGGAGACTTATTTAAAAAAAATGTATGTCCATCAGAGTTTACAGTGGCAACCTGCGGCTAGTATTGCCACGGTTGCGGGAGCAGCATCTTATTAGTGCGATGCCCTGTCTGATCTGATTTCAGAAGAGACTACAGTAGAGGAGATCCAAGACAGGATCAAGGCTCTTAAACTGGCCGATACCTTTATCTGTGATGCTAACAGGCAGGTAATTAGACTGGGAGCTGGGAATGTCTAGCTTTACTGTTTTAGTTCGCAGAGCTCTGTGGTTAAAATCGTGGTCATCTGATGTTTCTTCAAAGCCCAAGCTTTTAGCTTTGCCTTATAAGGGCAAAACATTGTTTGGACCTGGTCTGGCGGAGATCATTTCAGAGATTACAGGTGGAAAAGAATCTTTCCTACCTCAGGACAAGAAGAATAGACCTAAGGGTCATCAGACTTCTAATTTTCGTTCCTTTCGGAAATGTAAGAGACAAAAGTCCTCCTCTTCCAAACCAGACCAATCCAGGTCCACTTGGAAGTCCAGCCAGCGCTGGAATAAGGGAAAACAAAACAAAAAGCCTTCCGCTGACTCTAAATCAGCATGAAGGGTCTGCCCCCGATCCAATTTTGGATCAGGTAAGGGGGGAAGACTCTCTCATTTTCAACAGGCTTGGATATGCGACGTCCCAGATCCATGGGCTGTGGACATAGTATCCCAGGGTTACAAGATAGGATCCAAGTCTCGCCCTCCAGAAGGCAGATTTCTCCTGTCAAGACTACCTTCAAACCATGTAAAGATGGAGGCCTTCTTAAGTTGCGAAAAGGACCTATCCTCCCTGAGAGTTATTGTTTCAGTCCCTCTAGAGGAACAAGGTCTAGGATTCTATTCAAATCTATTTGTGGTTCCCAAAAAAGAGGGAACTTTTCGCCCCATCCTACATCTAAAGTGCTTCAACAAATTCCTTAGGGTTCCGTCCTTCAAGATGGAAACTATTTGTTCCATTCTTCTGTTTGTGCAGGAAGGTCAATTCAAGACGACCATAGACCTGAAGGACGCGTACTTACACGTTCCCATTCACAGGGATCATTACCAATTTCTAAGGTTTGCCTTTCTGGACAAGCATTTCCAAGGTTCTGGGAGCTGTATTGGCAGTGATCAGATCTCAGGGAATTGCAGTGGCGCCTTATTTAGACGACATCTTGGTTCAGGCGTCATCTTTTCAACTAGCAAATTCTCATACAGAGATGTTGTTGTCTTTTCTACCTTCCCACTGGTGTAAAGTGAATCTGGAAAAGAGTTCTCTAGTTCCATCTACAAGAGTGACTTTACTAGGAACAATCATAGATTCTCTGACTATGAAGATTTCCCTGACGGACGTCAGAAAATCAAAACTTCTGGCTTCTTGCCTTTGACCATCAGTGGCTCAGTGCATGGAGGTCATTGGTCTGATGGTAGCTTTCATGGACATCATTCCTTTGGCTTGGTTCCATCTGTGACCACTACAACTGTGCATGCTTTATCAATGGAATGGAGACCATTCAGATTTATCGCAGAGGATAAATCTGGACAGCCTTAACAAGAGACTCGCTCTCGTGGTGGATTTCTCCAGAAAATCATGCTCGGGGAACTTGTGACTAGGGATGCCAGCCTGCCAGGCTGGGGAGCTGTTTGGGGTTCTCTGAAGGCTCAGGGCCTGTAGTCTCGGAAAGAGTCCTCTCTTCCCAAAAACATCTTGGAATTGAGAGCCATCATCAATGCCTTGACAGCTTGGCCTCAATTATCTTTAGTCCAGTTGATCAGATTTTAGTTGGACAACATCACCTCGGTGTCTAACATCAACCACCAGGGAGGAACCCGGAGCTCCGTGGCCATGAAGGAGGTGACTCGCATTCTGCAGTGGGCAGAAGCTCACGATTGTCTTCTATCTGCCATCCACATTCCAGGAGTAGACAATTGGGAGGCGGATTTTCTGAGCAGACAGACTTTTCATCCCGGAGAGTGGGCTCTCCACCTGGAAGTGTTCTCCAGGATAACCCTCCTGTGGGGGGTTCCGGAGTTGGATCTGATGGCGTCTCGTCAAAAGGCCAAGCTTCCAAAGTACAGTTCAAGGTCAAGAGATCCTCGGGCCGCCCTGATAGTTGCCCTGGCAGTTCCATGGGATTTTGGTCTAGTGTACCTGTTTCCTCCATTTGCTCTCCTTCCACGAGTCATTGCTCGTATCAAGCAGGAGAGAGCATCTGTGATCCTAAAATTTCCTGCCTGGCAGGATCTGGTGAAGATGTCATCTTTTCAACCTTGGAAGTTACCTCTGAGGAAGGACTTTTCTAATTCAGGGTCCATTCCTCCATCCAAATCTAGATTCTCTGAAGCTGACTGCTTAGAGATTGAACGTCTAGTTCTGTCTAGACGTGATTTTTCGGAAGCAGTCATTGATACTATGCTTTAGGCTCGTAAACCTGTTGCTCGCAGGATTTACCATAAGGTATGGCTTAAATACCTTTTTTGGTGCAAAGCCAAAGGTTTCGCCTGGAATCGGATGAGGATTCCCCAATTTTTATCGTTTCTTCAGGATGGCCTGGAGAAAGGTTTGTTAGCCAGTACTCTGAAGGGTCAGATTTCTGCTCTGTCTATTCATCTGCACAAACGTCTGGCAGATTCACCAGATGTTCAAGCATTTGTTCAGGCCCTGGTCAGAATCAGGCCTGTGTTTAAACCTGTTACTCCTCCTTGGAGCCTTAACCTAGTTCTTAAAGTTCTGCAGCAGGCTCTGTTTGAGCCGATGCATGTTGTTGATATAAAATTGTTATCTTGGAAAGTTTTGTTTCTACTTGCAATTTCTTCCGGTTGCAGAGTTTTTGAGCTTTCAGCTCTGCAGTGTGATTCCCCGTACCTTATTTTTCATGCAGATAAGGCGGTTCTTCGTACTAAATTTTGGTTTCTCTCTAAGGTAGTGTTGGATCGAAACATTAATCAGGAAATTGTTGTTCCTTCTTTTTGTCTTAATCCTTCATCTCATAAGGAACGTCTACTGCATAACTTGGATGTTGTGCATACGCTAAAAACTTAAATTATGCTTACCTGATAATTTTCTTTTCTTCAGATGGAAAGAGTCCACAGCTGCATTCATTACTTTTGGTAATTCAGAACCTGGCCACCAGGAGGAGGCAAAGACACCCCAGCCAAAGGCTTAAATACCCCTCCCACTTCCCTCATCCCCCAATCATTCTGCCGAGGAACAAGGAACAGTAGAAGAAATATCAGGGTGAAAAGGTGCCAGAAGAATAGAAATAACGGACGCCCCACAGAAAAACACAGACGGGGAGCTGTGGACTCTTTCCAAAATTATCAGGTAAGCATAATTTAAGTTTTTCTTTTTAAATGGAGAGTCCACAGCTGCATTTATTACTTTTGGGAAAACAATACCCAAGCTATAGAGGACACTGAATGATAAAATGGGAGGGTACAAAAGGCAGCCCATTCTGAGGGCACCAGGCCTACACCCCTACCCACAAAAACCCCGCTTTGTCCGAATCCGAGGAGTAAAATGAGGAAAAAAGGAAAAGCCCCCAAGGACACTTAACCACAGATAGTCCATAAGCCTTGCTAGAGACCACAGAAAAAACTCGACTGAGACAACACGCCTCCAGGAGACACCGTCGCCCAGCAGTCGGTCCCCAACAACACACCCCTTACCAGAGAGAGGGATCAACTACCGTAAACTCCCGAAAGGGAGAAGACATGGAAGAAAAAATCAAGGATTCCCAAAGGGACCCCAAATAAGGAAGCCCTAAAACCAAACCAAGCTCACAGAGACCCTAGCCGGTCTTGAGAAACAAGGAAGGCAACACCCAGATCCCAGATTGTACAGAAACCACAAGGTTAAGACCGGAAATCTGAAACAGAGAAGAAAACCTTCTAAATACAGTGCACCCTAAAGAAAACCGAAGACGGAGTCCTCAAGTCGCAAGATAACTCAGAATATCAAAATATTCAGAATCGAAAAAAGTACAGCAACCCAGAGAGGCGAACACCTGAGTCAACACCACACGCCACAGTAATACCAGGATGACTCTGAAAATGGAATACTTGCAAACAAGAAAGAGCAGCTGAAGATAGATATCAAACACTAAACCGTCAGACTGCTGAACATCCACTAAGCAGTGGGTACATCACAGGCTATCCAAAAGCCGCCAGTCCTTCTCAGATATCTTGAACACGGAGAAAGCACAGAACCTCAAGGAGGCTCACCGAACCTCAAATGACCTGAGGATGAACAATAGATCCCAGATCTTGCTCCAACCCCGGACCAGTCCAAGGGACAGACAGGTCTGAAAAACAGGGGAAAAGAATATACCCCAATCACTAGCCCCCCGGGAAGGACGGAATGTAGTGAACTCGGCCACCCCAACAGAGCTTGGGTGCAACCCAAAAAGTTCCTTCAAACAGGTACTCCCAAGGAGAACCCCATAGGAGATGAACATAGAAAAAAAGCAGTAGATCCCTATGAAGACCTAGCACACTCTATGCCCAACATTGAGACTTCAAGCTCCACAGATGGAACAGAACAACCCCAGAAGAGCAGACTGCTCTCCTTTACAAGATAAAAAAATCTGTTCCAACCTCCTGCACACCCTCCAGAGAGAGGAAAACCCCCTTCCATATGAGGACAAACTACCCCCCCCCAACGGGAAGAGCATATATAAGAACAGAGCACATGCTCACAAGACATGAGCCTTAGTCTGATGAAAACAAAAGCCAAATGAAAATCATCCAGACGTCCTGATAAACACAGAAAGAACTCCCCCTGAAGGGGAGCATACATCGTTCAAAGGACAAGGCAAGCCATAAGGAGCGTATCCAAAAGCACACAAAAAACCTGGCCAAGCTGCTAACAGGCCCAACAAGCCAGTCCTTAGGCCCTAGCCTATGTCCCCTGGAAAAACTGGATCTCTCTGAACCAGCCACAGGATCTAAGGCTCTGGACATCCAGAAAGATCCCAAACAAAAACTATAGGCCCAGGCCCCATAATTGTTTAAAACAAAACAACACCCCAGGGAACACAAATACCACGTTTGAAAGAATCAGACCTCACAGGGGATTAACCAGACTTACCTGGAAAACGGGAACAAGACTCACTCATAAATCCCAACACAAATGGAAGAGAACACCCCTTGCAGGAGTCCGACACTCCAAAAAGGAGCTAGGGCACAACAGAAGCGTGCCAGGACTCTAGAAACCAAGGATTAACATTGAGACCCCCTGAAGGGCAAGGAGGCCCTAAGACCTCCAGACCTCCAACCCACAGGGGGAAGGAAACACTTTAATTCCCAACAAAATATCGTTAACAACTGAGTGTGTCACAGTGGAACTACACAGAGTCCCAGTCGACTAGCCTGAAAGGCAAATAAGGACTCAACCAATCCACCATGCCTCACTGACCCTCAGGTCCTCTCAGAATGCTTAGCTAAAACTTGTAAAATAAAAACAAGAAATAACACAAATAATAACGTGAAGCACTCGGCGCCCTAACCGGACCAGACAGGCAGAACAGGCGCCATTTGTCTAAAATGGCAGCAAAACAGAAGTATCTGAACCCAATCAGGACCAGCCTGAAACCAAGGGTCATCACTGTCAAGACCGCATATAGTCACCCCCAGAGAAGGAGAGATAAACAACAGACAAACATAGGACTAAACATGTCCACACCAGAACAAACGTCCGTAGAAGTAAGCTATGCGATCAAAAATCGCGAGTTTCGATTCCAGAAAAAAAATTCCCAAAGGAAATATATAATAAACCTGAACTCAAACCAAATAAAAAATCATCCTAACTGGATTAAAATAAAGGCTAAGGCAACCCGTAGGTTATGGCACAAGAAGAACAGACACACCCGCAGGACCAGCCCAACAAGGATCCTGTTCTTTCAAGCTCAGAACTGGAAAGGGATACTCAAGAAACAAAATTATAAAAAGATTACGTCATCCTCATATCTAATTCTGCAAGTCATTCAAAGGAGAAGACTGAGAATTCCCAGGTTCATTAAGGATGGGATCCCCCAACAACGCCAAAACATGCCTCAGTAGGACACGAAGGCGCGCCAGTCTATAACTAAAAGCAAAGCATACCTTTGCCAGAGCAAAAGACAACCCCGGCCCGAAGGCTGACCCCCTGAAACCTCAGGGACAGTCGTTCCCCCGGAAAGCTGAACAGGACCAGGCCATCCCACGCCTGAGGAGTTCCGGTTAACAGAACACGTACAATATCGTAAGCACACTTCTGGGAGTTGCAGATGCACCAGTGCCATAATTATGGACATGCGGAACCATGCCATAACCTCCAGAGGGAACAAGCCACCTTCCAGAGAAGGATAAGCATAATCTGGGTTACCTGCATGCGTAGTAAGAGATGGTGGTAGGGAACTTGCCACTTGAGGAACAGAACCCCCAGAGGTGGACGGCTCAGCAGCCCCTAGATTCTCCGATCCCCAGGAATTGAGCACTCTAAAACGGCATTCGGAACATAACTGATAGGCCTGTATCATCCGGGCCAATTCGTATTCGTCACATGAAGCAGAATCTGAACTAGAGACTTCCGTCTCCACAATGTCAAAATCCTCCATAGCCGGATATTGAATACAAAAAACGGACCAAATTAGAAAATGTAAACGGCACCTGACACCCCCAATGGCTGGGGCACTCACCACCTATGAACCAGACACCAATGGACCAGAATTTTTCCGTCGCCACACGGTCAGGAATGCGGAAATGGAGAGCCAAAACGTAACCATGCCAGGTCACCTGGTGGACCGTACAGTCCAGAAAAAGCGTGCCCGACCGTAAAGGACGCGTCACTTCCCAAGGCCGTTATGTTGTACAAGCCATGAGCCTAAGTAACACTACACATAAGCAGGTCGAATCACATAACAAACATGATTAAAATAAAACCTGTTCAATAACCCCCTCCAAGATACAAAAGGATCCTCACTGAGACCCTGAGTTATAGTTAGTCCCAAAAGGTGGTAACGTTAGTATTACAATACAATCATGACGAAAGTAAAATGAAAGGATCTTACCGTAATCTACGCCGTGGAACAGGAACACAGCCCTTCAAGTGTGACAGATAGTAGCTTCACCTCTGCCATAGACTTGAGAGAAGCAGGCAGCAAAACTCGTCAACGCTGATTGCTTGTGGAGCTGTTAATATGAGTCGGGATGGTTTTGCAGAAAGACTCTCCCTGCATCTCCGGACTGTAACTTGCACCCATGCTCTCACTGAGAGACTGACAGGATTACTTAAAACTCCAGTCCCATGCCGAAGAGTACTACCCTCCATAAGAGACTATCGAAAATTTTTGACACTTCTCTGCCAACCTCCTGGGACGAAAGGCAAAGAATGACTGGGGGATGAGGGAAGTGGAAGGGGTATTTAAGCCTTTGGATGGGGTGTCTTTGCCTCCTCCTGGTGGGCACGTTCTGAATTCCCAAAAGTAATGAATGCAGCTGTGGACTCTTTCCATTTATGAAGAAAATTTTACTTAAAAGCTACTAAGAATTTTAGGCAATCTTCTGCCCTGTTTGTTGTTTTCTCTGGAAAACGTAAGGGTCAGAAGGCCGCTTCTAATTCTCTTTCCCTCTGGTTAAGAAGTATGATTTGTTTGGCTTATAAGACTGCTGGACAGCAGCATCCTGAGAGAATTATGACTCATTCGACTAGGGCTGTCTCCTCTTCTTGGGCTTTAAAAAATGAAGCTTCTGTGGAACAGATTTGCAAGGCGTCAACATGGTCCTCTTTGCATACTTTTTCCAAATTCTACAAATTTGATACTTTTGTCTCGGCTGAGGCTTCCTTTGGGAGAAAGGTTCTTCAACTGTGGTGCCTTCTGTTTAGATCCTCCTGCCTTTTTTCTCCCTCCCTATTTATTTGTGTCCTCTAGCTTGGGTATTGATTCCCATTAGTAATTGGAATGACGTTGTGGACTCTCCATGTCTTAGGAAAGAAAACAAAATGTATGCTTACCTGATAAATTTCTTTTTTTCATGGAGAAGCCACAAATCCACCCTCTTTTTAATTATATTTCAGCAGTTTTTTTGAGTAAACCTCAGGCGCCTTTTTCACCCATGTGTTTCTTCTTTTTCCATTTCCTTTGGCTGAATGACTGGGGGTTATGGGTAAGGTAGTTACACTTAACAGCTTTGCTGGGGTGCTCTTTGCCTCCTCCTGCTGGCCAGGAGTTGAATATCCCATTAGTAGAGTTGAAAAACCCACTAGTAATTGGAATGACGTTGTGGACTCTCCATGTTCGGAAAGAAATTTATCAGGTAAGCGTAAATTTAGTTTTTTCTTTATTATCAGGATGTATAAGCAAATTGACAGCAAAAAATGTATATATAGGTCTAGACTCTAGAGAGAGAAAGAGTCAGAGCTTTTTTGTGTGTTTCGTTCATAGTCTGTCTGAAAAACAGTTTGTGTTTCTACTGTCATAGTTGTTTTTTTTTTTTTTATAAGAGTCCATGAGCCAACACATGTTGGATTAAACTCCAGTCCACTAGGAGGAGGCAAAAACACCCAACATTGCAGAGACTTTAATCCCTCCCACTTTCCCATAACCCTCAGCTAATTTGAGGTGAATTTTGAAAAAATTAATCATTGTTTGACAGGGGTTCTCTAAACGATTTTAGACACATTTTCTCTTCAGAGAGGGCAGAGGGGTAGACAGGAGTTTAGCCAGGCAGTGAAAAACATAATTTATGTAAGAACTTACCTGATAAATTCATTTCTTTCATATTAGCAAGAGTCCATGAGCTAGTGACGTATGGGATATACATTCCTACCAGGAGGGGCAAAGTTTCCCAAACCTCAAAATGCCTATAAATACACCCCTCACCACACCCACAATTCAGTTTAATGAATAGCCAAGAAGTGGGGTGATAAAAAAGTGCGAAAGCATATAAAATAAGGAATTGGAATAATTGTGCGTTATACAAAAATCATAACCACCACAAAAAAGGGTGGGCCTCATGGACTCTTGCTAATATGAAAGAAATGAATTTATCAGGTAAGTTCTTACATAAATTATGTTTTCTTTCATGTAATTAGTCCATGAGCTAGTGACGTATGGGATAATGATTACCCAAGATGTGGATCTTTCCATGCAAGAGTCACTAGAGAGGGAGGGATAAAATAAAGACAGCCAATTCCTGCTGAAAATAATCCACACCCAAAATAAAGTTTAATGAAAAACATAAGCAGAAGATTCAAACTGAAACCGCTGCCTGAAGTACTTTTCTACCAAAAACTGCTTCAGAAGAAGAAAATACATCAAAATGGTAGAATTTAGTAAAAGTATGCAAAGAGGACCAAGTTGCTGCTTTGCAAATCTGATCAATCGAAGCTTCATTCCTAAACGCCCAGGAAGTAGAAACTGACCTAGTAGAATGAGCTGTAATCCTTTGAGGCGGAGTTTTACCCGACTCAACATAGGCAAGATGAATTAAAGATTTCAACCAAGATGCCAAAGAAATGGCAGAAGCTTTCTGGCCTTTTCTAGAACCGGAAAAGATAACAAATAGACTAGAAGTCTTTCGGAAAGACTTAGTAGCTTCAACATAATATTTCAAAGCTCTAACAACATCCAAAGAATGTAACGATTTCTCCTTAGAATTCTTAGGATTAGGACATAATGAAGGAACCACAATTTCTCTACTAATGTTGTTGGAATTCACAACTTTAGGTAAAAATTCGAAAGAAGTTCGCAACACTGCCTTATCCTGATGAAAAATCAGAAAAGGAGACTCACAAGAAAGAGCAGATAATTCAGAAACTCTTCTGGCAGAAGAGATTGCCAAAAGGAACAAAACTTTCCAAGAAAGTAATTTAATGTCCAATGAATGCATAGGTTCAAACGGAGGAGCTGGAAGAGCCCCTAGAACCAAATTCAAACTCCAAGGAGGAGAAATTGACTTAATGACAGGTTTTATACGAACCAAAGCTTGTACAAAACAATGAATATCAGGAAGATTAGCAATCTTTCTGTGAAAAAGAACAGAAAGAGCAGAGATTTGTCCTTTCAAGGAACTTGCGGACAAACCTTTATCTAAACCATCCTGAAGAAACTGTAAAATTCTTGGAATTCTAAAAGAATGCCAAGAAAAATGATGAGAAAGACACCAAGAAATATAAGTCTTCCAGACTTTATAATATATCTCTCTGGATACAGATTTACGAGCCTGTAACATAGTATTAATCACAGAGTCAGAGAAACCTCTTTGACTAAGAATCAAGCGTTCAATCTCCATACCTTTAAATTTAAGGATTTGAGATCCTGATGGAAAAAAGGACCTTGCGACAGAAGGTCTGGTCGTAGCGGAAGAGTCCACGGATGGCAAGAGGCCATCCGGACAAGATCCGCATACCAAAACCTGTGAGGCCATGCCGGAGCTACCAGCAGAACAAACGAGCATTCCTTCAGAATCTTGGAGATTACTCTTGGAAGAAGAACTAGAGGCGGAAAGATATAGGCAGGATGATACTTCCAAGGAAGTGACAATGCATCCACTGCTTCCGCTTGAGGATCCCTGGATCTGGACAGATACCTGGGAAGTTTCTTGTTTAGATGAGAGGCCATCAGATCTATTTCTGGAAGTCCCCACATTTGAACAATCTGAAGAAATACCTCTGGGTGAAGAGACCATTCGCCCGGATGTAACGTTTGGTGACTGAGATAATCCGCTTCCCAATTGTCTATACCTGGGATATGAACCGCAGAGATTAGACAGGAGCTGGATTCCGCCCAAACCAGAATTCGAGATACTTCTTTCATAGCCAGAGGACTGTGAGTCCCTCCTTGATGATTGATGTATGCCACAGTTGTGACATTGTCTGTCTGAAAACAAATGAATGATTCTCTCTTCAGAAGAGGCCAAGACGGAAGAGCTCTGAAAATTGCACGGAGTTCCAAAATATTGATCGGTAATCTCACCTCCTGAGATTCCCAAACTCCTTGTGCCGTCAGAGATCCCCACACAGCTCCCCAACCTGTGAGACTTGCATCTGTTGAAATTACAGTCCAGGTCGGAAGCACAAAAGAAGCCCCCTGAATTAAACGATGGTGATCTGTCCACCACGTTAGAGAGTGTCGTACAATCGGTTTTAAAGATATTAATTGAGATATCTTTGTGTAATCCCTGCACCATTGATTCAGCATACAGAGCTGAAGAGGTCGCATGTGAAAACGAGCAAAGGGGATCGCGTCCGATGCAGCAGTCATAAGACCTAGAATTTCCATGCATAAGGCTACCGAAGGGAATGATTGTGACTGAAGGTTTCGACAAGCTGAAATCAATTTTAGACGTCTCTTGTCTGTTAAAGACAGAGTCATGGACACTGAATCTATCTGGAAACCCAGAAAAGTTACCCTTGTCTGAGGAATCAATGAACTTTTTGGTAAATTGATCCTCCAACCATGATCTTGAAGAAACAACACAAGTCGATTCGTATGAGATTCTGCTAAATGTAAAGACTGAGCAAGTACCAAGATATCGTCCAAATAAGGAAATACCACAATACCCTGTTCTCTGATTACAGACAGAAGGGCACCGAGAACTTTTGTAAAAATTCTTGGAGCTGTAGCTAGGCCAAACGGCAGAGCCACAAACTGGTAATGCTTGTCCAGAAAAGAGAATCTCAGGAACTGATAATGATCTGGATGAATCGGAATATGCAGATAAGCATCCTGTAAATCTATTGTGGACATATAATGCCCTTGCTGAACAAAAGGCAAGATAGTCCTTACAGTTACCATTTTGAACGTTGGTATCCTTACATAACGATTCAATATTTTTAGATCCAGAACTGGTCTGAAGGAATTCTCCTTCTTTGGTACAATGAAGAGATTTGAATAAAACCCCATCCCCTGTTCCAGAACTGGAACTGGCATAATTACTCCAGCCAACTCTAGATCTGAAACACAATTCAGAAATGCTTGAGCTTTCACTGGATTTACTGGGACACTGGAAAGAAAAAATCTCTTTGCAGGAGGTCTCATCTTGAAACCAATTCTGTACCCTTCTGAAACAATGTTCTGAATCCAAAGATTGTGAACAGAATTGATCCAAATTTCTTTGAAAAAATGTAACCTGCCCCCTACCAGCTGAGCTGGAATGAGGGCCGCACCTTCATGTGGACTTAGAAGCAGGCTTTGCCTTTCTAGAAGGCTTGGATTTATTCCAGACTGGAGATGGTTTCCAAACTGAAACTGCTCCTGAGGATGAAGGATCAGGCTTTTGTTCTTTGTTGAAACGAAAGGAACGAAAACGATTATTAGCCCTGTTTTTACCCTTAGATTTTTTATCCTGTGGTAAAAAAGTTCCTTTCCCACCAGTAACAGTTGAGATAATGGAATCCAACTGAGAACCAAATAATTTGTTACCCTGGAAAGAAATGGAAAGTAGAGTTGATTTAGAAGCCATATCAGCATTCCAAGTTTTAAGCCATAAAGCTCTTCTAGCTAAAATAGCTAGAGACATAAACCTGACATCAACTCTGATAATATAAAAAATGGCATCACAGATAAAATTATTAGCATGCTGAAGAAGAATAATAATATTATGAGAATCATGATCTGTTACTTGTTGCGCTAAAGTCTCCAACCAAAAAGTTGAAGCTGCAGCAACATCAGCCAAAGATATAGCAGGTCTAAGAAGATTACCTGAACACAGATAAGCTTTTCTTAGAAAGGATTCAATTTTCCTATCTAAAGGATCTTTAAACGAAGTACCATCTGACGTAGGAATAGTAGTACGTTTAGCAAGGGTAGAAATAGCCCCATCAACTTTAGGGATTTTGTCCCAAAATTCTAATCTGTCAGACGGCACAGGATATAATTGCTTAAAACGTTTAGAAGGAGTAAATGAATTACCCAATTTATCCCATTCTCTGGAAATTACTTCAGAAATAGCATTAGGAACAGGAAAAACTTCTGGAATAACCACAGGAGATTTAAAAACCTTATCTAAACGTTTAGAATTAGTATCAAGAGGACCAGAATCCTCTATTTCTAAAGCAATTAGTACTTCTTTAAGTAAAGAACGAATAAATTCCATTTTAAATAAATATGAAGATTTATCAGCATCAATCTCTGAGACAGAATCCTCTGAACCAGAAGAGTCATCAGAATCAGAATGATGATGTTCATTTAAAAATTCATCTGTAGAGAGAGAAGTTTTAAAAGATTTTTTATGTTTACTAAAAGGAGAAATAACAGACATAGCCTTCTTGATGGATTCAGAAACAAAATCTCTTATGTTATCAGGAACATTCTGCACCTTAGATGTTGAGGGAACTGCAACAGGCAATGGTACATTACTAAAGGAAATATTATCTGCTTTAACAAGTTTGTCATGACAATTAATACAATCAACAGCCGGAGGAATAGCTACCAAAAGTTTACAGCAGATACACTTAGCTTTGGTAGTTCCAGCACTAGACAGCGATTTTCCTGAAGTATCTTCTGACTCAGATGCAACGTGAGACATCTTGCAATATGTAAGAGAAAAAACAACATATAAAGCAAAATTGATCAAATTCCTTAAATGACAGTTTCAGGAATGGGAAAAAATGCCAATAAACAAGCTTCTAGTAACCAGAAGCAAAGAAAAAATCAGACTGAAATAATGTGGAGACAAAAGCGACGCCCATATTTTTTGGCGCCAAATAATACGCCCACATTGTTTGGCGCCTAAATGCTTTTTGGCGCCAAAAATGACGCCACATCCGGAACGCCGACATTTTTGGCGCAAAAGGACGTCAAAAAATGACGCAACTTCCGGCGACACGTATGACGCCGGAAACGGAAAAGATTTTTTGCGCCAAAAAAGTCCGCGCCAAGAATGACGCAATAAAATGAAGCATTTTCAGCTCCCGCGAGCCTAACAGCCCACTGGGAAAAAAAGTCAAATTTTTAAGGTAAGAAAAAATGATTGATTCAAACGCATTATCCCAAATATGAAACTGACTGTCTGAAAATAAGGAATGTTGAACATTCTGAGTCAAGGCAAATAAATGTTTGAATACATATATTTAGAACTTTATAAATAAAGTGCCCAACCATAGCTTAGAGTGTCACAGAAAATAAGATTTACTTACCCCAGGACATCTACACGTTTGTAGAAAGCCAAACCAGTACTGAAACGAAAATCAGCAGAGGTAATGGTATATAAATAAGAGTATATCGTCGATCTGAAAAGGGAAGTAAGAGATGAATCTCTACAACCGATAACAGAGAACCTATGAAATAGACCCCGTAGAAGGAGATCACTGCATTCAAATAGGCAATACTCTCCTCACATCCCTCTGACATTCACTGCACGCTGAGAGGAAAACCGGGCTCCAACTTGCTGCGGAGCGCATATCAACGTAGAATCTAGCACAAACTTACTTCACCACCTCCATAGGAGGCAAAGTTTGTAAAACTGAATTGTGGGTGTGGTGAGGGGTGTATTTATAGGCATTTTGAGGTTTGGGAAACTTTGCCCCTCCTGGTAGGAATGTATATCCCATACGTCACTAGCTCATGGACTCTTGCTAATTACATGAAAGAAATCTTCTAGTGTGGAGATGCCACTAACCTCAGATTAAATGTGGGCATTCCTGCAACTCAACTGGTCTACAGTGTGCTGCCGATTGTTGAAACCTTACCAGATTCTTGGTATGAATGTTGTGGCTCAAGTTATGGTCTGCTGACATAGTATATAAAGAAGACGTCTTTCCCTTCCTTTTCAGGGAAAGATTTTGTTTGTAATGGTCACTAGTGGTAAGGGAGCTTTCATGCCACAAGACAACAAAGCTAAAGGCAGGTTTAAGTCTGCTGGGCAGTATCACTCCATTTCTCAATCTAAGACGCAAAGATCCTCCTCCTCAGTGTCTCAAAAGTCACTTCCAAGTCTTTGGTCTTAGACCAGGAGGAACCAGGCTTGCACAAACAGGCTAAAAAGCCACCCTTCTCCAAATCTGCTTGAAGGTGCAGCCCTCAATCCAAATACTGCTGGGAGGCAGATTAAACCTTTTTCAGGAAACTTGGGAGAAGTTGGTTCAAGATCCATGGGTACTGAACATCATTTCCCAGGGGTATCCTAGGCTTTCAGTCTCACCCTCCTTAATGAAGATTCCTCCTGTTTCATATTTCTAGAGCTCATTTAAAAGCCTGAGCCTTCTTGGCATGTGTAAGAGATCTAGAAACTATGGTAGTTAATACTGTGGTCACATTAGAGGAACAGAATCAAAGGTCCTACTCCAACCTTTTCATTGTTCCAAAGGAAGAATTGACTTCCAGACTTATTTTGGATCTCAAAACTCTGAAAGTTTCAAAATGGAGATATTTTGCACTATACTACCTTTAGTGCAGGAGGGTCAATTTATGTCTACCTATTTTTCAGTTGTGCCTTTATAAACAGGCATTATCAGTTTGTGACCCTTCCCTTTGGTCTGGCAACAGCACCCAGAACCTTCACAAAAATTCTGGAAGACTTTTGTCTGTAGTAACAGCTCAGGGGCTACAATCGGGTACAGGGTAGCTCTCTCCAAATGGCAAAGGAACATACAAGTTCTTCATTTGCTTCATATTCACGGTTGGAAAATGAGCCTCCCAATGAGCTCTCCCATTCCTCAGACAAAAGTTTCATTATTGGGTTTCATAATATATTCAGTATGTGTCTCTCACAGATCAACGCACACTCAAGTTGCTCTGGCATGGCATCGCAGGACTTGGTATGCAGATCTAATACAAATGTACTCCAGCCATCCTTGAGGTCTTCCTCTCAGGAAGGACTTTCTTTAATCCTCAAATCTATAAATTTAACGGCAAGGCGATTGAACTTCTCTTCCTGGTTTGAGACTAAACAATATACATTTCTTTTATACAGGTGGCAAGATCCACATTCAATTACTCCTGGGAATTACTCTTTCTTACCACTAGGAGGAGGCGAAGATTCCCAAACCCCAAGAGTTCTATAAAACGCCTCCCACCTTATGTACCTCAGTCTTTACTTTGCCTTTGCTGGAGGTGGTCGAAAAATGATGTGCATTTGATTCTTCAGAGAGAGGGGTTCTCACTCTATATTGTGGCCTGGTATCCCCTCAGAGTACAGGGCTTGTCAGCAGTGTTCCCTCTAAGGCCAGTTTTGTGTGCGGCCCAGCAGTGAAACAGTTATTTAGAGCATTATATTTATAGATTGTAGTAAGAAGAATCTTACTAACAAAAGAATACACTATATAGCACTCTAGGATTATCTTGAATATTGATTACAAGGTGTAATTTAACTTGGATGTAGTGTATGAAATTTTACTAGTGAAACAAAGGTTAAAATGTAACTTTTAATAGTTTCAATAAAATAGAATTTACATTAAAAACACACTTAAGTTGCCTTGGGTAGTGGATACATCTGTAATTAAAGTGATTGTAAAGTTTTAACATGTAATACATCGTATATCAAATCATTCATAAAAAGAGCGGCACTTTAAGTCATGAAAATGTTTAAGCACGTTTCTTTTGTAAAATATTTACCATTTAGAGATGTAAACATTGCGCCGTTCCTCCGCCCACATCTAATACTTTATTTAGCAGATTGATGATGAATCCGGCTTCATCCAATCGTTTTGTGCCCTACGAGCTGGACGCCAAGTGGGGCACACAACAATTGGATGAAGCTGGATTCGTCATTCATCTGCTAAATATAGTATTAGATGTGGGTGGAGGAACGGCGCAATGTTTACATCTCTAAATGGTAAATATTTACAAAGGAAGCATGCTTAAACATTTTCATGACTTAAAGTGCCGCTCTTTTTATGAATGATTTGATATACGGTGAAATACATCTTAAAACTTTACAATCACTTTAAAGTATTATGTGGTTCTATTCCAGCCGTACCTTAGTTGTAAAAATACAGGTTATACTCAAGTTTGTTGCGTGTGATAACTCACTGAGTAACACTAAGGGAAATAAAAATTGTTATGTAATTTGCTAACGGCTTGTTGGATTCAAATAAGTGGGTTATAGTCAATATAGCTATAATTAGTATCTTAATATAATAGAACTGCTTGTCTGACTAATAAAGTACTTGTGTTTGGACTGACTATTATTCACTCAGTAGTACTTGTGTGTCTAGTATAACACAATATGCAATAACTATTAGTTCAATAGCAATAAGGTTTATGATCACAAGGATCAATTCTTGAATTCTTTTAGTTTGAACTATTTGTTGCTCGGTAATGATTGTGTTGGTATACCACAGTCCGCGATAACTGTTTACTCAATAACAGTAAAGTTTTGATCACATGGGTGAATTATTAATAATTGCCAAAGACTTCTGTCTTATAGTCAGGGATTATCCACATGGTAGATATTATGATAGATATACTCTTTTGCTCTTAAAGTTAGAGAAATAGATGTTGCTTACAACTCGCCTGAATTATAGGCAGTAAATGTGAGGTATATTAGTTAGTATCTTAATTTTGAACATTTAGTGTTCTGTATAAAGTTAATAGTAAATTAAGCATATTATATACTAGCTATATCAGTGTCCGAGTATCACACAATAACCCCTCTATGAAATATATTCAGTGTCAAAATGGCTTAAATAGTGACTAAAGGATCAAATTAATCGTTATTAAATAAAGAAAGTATTTATATATCAGTTAGCCCGACTTCAAACTCATTTATTTTTAAGTATTATTTTTCTGCTCTTAGCTGTAATAGCTTGTACGAATAAATGTGTTGAAAATATTTAATTATATCAACAATTGCTTAAGCTATTAATATTAGAGTTTGTAAGCTTTGTGTAAATTTTTTGAAATTGTAATGAGCAACTTTCAGGAAAAAGGTAACACTGATGCAAGTGACACAAAGTAAAATTGAGTTGGATTTAATATCGTTAGGTCTGTTAGCAAACTGTATAAGACAGTTATCTTATGAAGTGCATTGATACTTTGTTGCAAACGGTATTCAGGATTTAATTAATTGACTTTTTCCTCAAAGTTGCTAATTACAATTTAAAAAAATTTACACAAAGCTTACAAACTCTAATATTAATAGCTTAAGCAATTGTTGATATAATTAAAGATTTTCAACACATTTATTCGTACAAGCTATTATAGCTAAGAGCAGAAAAACAATGCTTAAAAACAGAATTTATTCTTACCTGATAAATTTCTTTCTCCTACGGTGTGTCCGGTCCATGGCTTCATCCTTACTTGTGGGAATATTCTCTTCCCCTACAGAAAATGGCAAAGGGAGCACACAGCAAAAGCTGTCCATATAGTCCCCCCTCTGGCTCCGCCCCCCAGTCATTCGACCGACGGTTAGGAGAAAAAGGAGAAACTATAGGGTGCCGTGGTGACTGTAGTGTACAGAAATAAAAAATTTGAAACCTGACTAAAAAGCCAGGGCGGGCCGTGGACCGGACACACCGTAGGAGAAAGAAATTTATCAGGTAAGCATAAATTCTGTTTTCTCCTACATTGGTGTGTCCGGTCCACGGCTTCATCCTTACTTGTGGGAACCAATACCAAAGCTTTAGGACACGGATGAAGGGAGGGAACAAGTCAGGTTACCTAAACGGAAGGCACCACGGCTTGCAAAACCTTTCTCCCAAAAATAGCCTCCAAAGAAGCATAAGTATCGAGCTGTAATTCGTTCAGGAGGCTGCCGTCCGGCAGTCTCATAAGCCAATCGGATGATGCTTTTCAGCCAAAAGGAAAGAGAGGTAGCAGTAGCTTTCTGCCCTCTCCTCTTACCAGAATAAACGACAAACAAAGATGAAGTCTGTCTGAAATCCTTTGTTGCTTCTAAATAGAATTTTAAAGCACGGACCACATCTAAATTGTGTAAAAAACGTTCCTTCTTCGAAACTGGATTCGGACACAGAGAAGGAACAACTATTTCCTGGTTAATATTCCTGTTGGAAACCACTTTTGGAAGAAAACCAGGTTTGGTACGCAAAACAACCTTATCTGTATGGAATGCCAGATAGGGTGAAGTACACTGCAAAGCAGACAATTCAGAAACTCTTCTAGCAGAAGAAATAGCAACCAAAAACAGAACTTTCCAAGATAGTAACTTAATATCTATGGAATGTAAAGGTTCAAACGGAACCCCTTGAAGAACTGAAAGAACTAAGTTTAGACTCCATGGAGGAGTCATGGGTCTGTAGAAAGGCTTGATTCTGACTAAGGCCTGTACAAATGCCTGTACATCTGGCACTGCTGCCAGACGTTTGTGTAACAAAACAGACAGAGCAGATATCTGTCCTTTTAGAGAACTCGCTGACAACCCTTTATCCAAACCCTCTTGGAGAAAGGAGAGTATCCTAGGAATTTTAATTTTACTCCAAGAGAATCCCTTGGATTCGCACCAACAGATATATTTTTTCCATATCTTATGGTAAATTTTCCTAGTCACAGGTTTTCTGGCTTGGACCAGAGTATCTATAACTGAATCTGAAAACCCACGCTTAGATAAAATCAAGCGTTCAATTTCCAAGCAGTCAGTTGCAGAGAGACTAGATTTGGATGTTCGAATGGACCTTGTACTAGAAGATCCTGTCTCAAAGGTAGCTTCCATGGTGGAGCCGATGACATTCACCAGGTCTGCATACCAAGTCCTGCGTGGCCACACAGGAGCTATCAGAATCACTGAGGCCTTCTCCTGTTTGATCCTGGCTACAAGCCTGGGAAGGAGAGGAAACGGTGGAAACACATAAGCTAGGTTGAACAACCAAGGCGCCACCAATGCATCCACTAGTGTCGCCTTGGGATCCCTGGATATGGACCTGTAGCGAGGAACCTTGAAGTTCTGACGAGACGCCATCAGATCCATGTCTGGAATGCCCCATAGTTGAGTTAACTGGGCAAAGACCTCCGGGTGGAGTTCCCACTCCCCCGGATGGAAAGTCTGACGACTCAAATAATCCGCCTCCCAGTTGTCTACTCCTGGGATGTGAATTGCAGATAGATGGCAGGAGTGATCCTCCGCCCATTTGATGATCTTGGATACCTCTCTCATCGCCAAGGAACTCTTTGTTCCCCCCTGATGATTGATGTACGCTACAGTCGTCATGTTGTCCGACTGAAATCTTATGAATCTGGCCTTCGCTAGTTGAGGCCAAGCCCGGAGCGCATTGAATATCGCTCTCAGTTCCATAATGTTTATCGGGAGAAGAGACTCTTCCCGAGACCATAGACCCTGAGCTTTCAGGGAGTCCCAGACCGCGCCCCAGCCTAAAAGACTGGCGTCGGTCGTGACAATGACCCACTCTGGTCTGCGGAAACTCATTCCCTGAGACAGGTGATCTTGAGTCAACCACCAACGGAGTGAGTTTCTGGTTAACTGGTCTACTTGAATCTGGGGAGACAAGTCTGCATAATCCCCATTCCACTATTTGAGCATGCACAGTTGTAATGGTCTTAGATGAATTTGAGCAAAAGGAACCACGTCCATTGCTGCAACCATTAAACCTATTACCTCCATGCACTGAGCTATGGAAGGCTGAGGAATAGATTGAAGAACTTGACAAGCGTTTAGAAGCTTTAACTTTCTGACCTCTGTCAGAAAAATCTTCATTTCTACAGAATCTATTATTGTTCCTAGAAAAGGAACCCTTGTGGACTGGGACAGGGAACTTTTTTCTATGTTCACCTTCCACCCGTGAGACCTGAGAAAAGCTAAAACAATGTCTGTATGAGCCTTTGCTTTGGAAAGGGACGACGCTTGGATTAGAATGTCGTCTAGATAAGGTGCTACAGAAATGCCCCTCGGCCTTAGAACCGCTAGAAGGGACCCTAGCACCTTTGTGAAAATTCTGGGAGCGGTGGCTAAACCGAATGGAAGAGCCACGAACTGGTAATGTTTTTCCAGAAAGGCGAACCTTAGGAACTGATGGTGATCTTTGTGGATAGGAATATGTAGGTACGCATCCTTTAAGTCCACGGTAGTCATATATTGACCCTCCTGGATTGTTGGTAAGATCGTCCGAATGGTTTCCATTTTGAATGATCGAACTCTGAGGAATTTGTTTAGGATTTTTAAATCCAGAATTGGCCTGAAAGTTCCCTCTTTTTTGGGAACTACAAACAGGTTTGAGTAAAAACCCAGACCTTGTTCCGCTGCTGGAACTGAGTGTATCACTCCCATCTTTAATAGGTCTCCTACGCAATGTAAGAATGCCTGTCTCTTTATCTGGTCTGAAGATAAGCGAGACATGTGGAACCTTCCCCTTGGAGGGAGTTCCTTGAACTCTAGAAGATACCCCTGAGAGACTATTTCTAGTGCCCAGGGATCCGGAACATCTCTTTCCATGGTTTCCATGCTGGTTTAGGCTGGGAAGCGTTACCCTCTTGTCTAGAGGCTGCAGAGTTAGGAGACGGTCCGTTCCTGAAATAATCTCCTTCAATTCTGGCCCGAAAAGGGTCTTACCTTTGAAAGGAATATTAAGCAGTTTTGTCTTGGACGACACATCCGCCGACCAAGATTTTAGCCAAAGCACTCTGCGCGCCACTATTGCAAAACCTGAATTTTTCACCGCTAATTTAGCCAATTGAAAAGCGGCATCTAAAATAAAGGAATTAGCCAACTTTAGTGTGTGAATTCTGTCCATGACTTCCTCATATGGAGTCTCCTTATGGAGCGAATTTTCTAGTTCCTCGAACCAAAAAGACGCCGCTGTGGTGACAGGAATAATGCACGAAATTGGTTGGAGAAGGAAACCTTGCTGAACAAATATCTTTTTAAGCAACCCTTCCAATTTTTTATCCATAGGATCTTTGAAAGCACAACTGTCCTCAATGGGAATAGTTGTGCGCTTGGCCAACGTAGAAACTGCCCCCTCAACCTTAGGGACTGTTTGCCATGCGTCCCTTCTGGGGTCGACAATGGGGAACATTTTCTTAAATATAGGAGGTGGGACAAAAGGTATACCTGGCTTCTCCCACTCCTTGGTCACTATGTCCGCCACCCTCTTGGGTATCGGAAAGGCATCAGCGTGCACAGGGACCTCTAGGAATTTGTCCATTTTGCACAATTTCTCTGGAATCACCAAAGAGTCACAATCATCAAGAGTAGTTAGCACCTCCTTAAGCAGGGCGCGGAGATGTTCTAACTTAAATTTAAATGCCATTATCAGATATCAGGTTCTGCCTGCTGAGAAACTGTTCCTGAATCAGAAATTTCTCCCTCAGACAGACCCTCCCTCACTGCCAATTCAGACTGGTGTGAGGGTATAACAGATAAATTATCATCAGCGCCCACTTGCTCATCCTCTGTATTTAAAACTGAGTAATCACGCTTTCTGGGAAATGCTGGCAGTTTGGATAAAAGATTTGCTATAGAATTATCCATTACTGCAGTTAATTGCTGCATAGTAACAAGCATTGGCGCGCTAGATGTACTAGGTGTCGCCTGCGCGGGCAAAACTGGTGTTGACACAGAAGGAGAGGATGATGAACTATCCCCACTACCTTCATTTGAAGAATCATCTTGGGCAACCTTATTAAATGTGACAGTACTGTCCTTACTTTGTTTGGATGCCATGGCACAATTTGAACATACATTTAAAGGGGGAACCACCTTGGCCTCCATACACACAGAACATATGCTATCTGAAGGTATAGACATGTTAGACAGACTTTAGCAGGCTATTAATGCAATAAAACCGTTTTTAAACAAAACCGTTACTGTATCTTTAAATAATAAAGAGTACACTTTATTTCTGTATGTTTGAAAAACTATGAAGGAAATATCCGATCTTTACAAAATTTGCACCCTAGTGTCTTAATGCTTTGAAAGTATTGCACACCAAATTTCTAACCCCTTAAATGAGCAAACCGGAGCTAATTGTTTAATTTACCAGTTTAAACCCACTATAGTCCCTGCCACAGCCTTTGCTGCAGCTTTTACCTTCCTTGGGGGTTATTCACCACAGAAATAAGCCTTCTTGAAATCGTTTTTATGGCCACAGGACCCTCTCACATGAAGCTGCATGCACTGCTTCCAAAAGTAACTGCACAACTGAGGCGCGAAAATGAGGCCTCCTCCCTCTGCATACCAGAGTGAAGGGGCCTTCCTGACTAGATTAGGAGTCTAAACAACTGCCAGGCGTAATAAAAACGTTCCCAAAAGTGTTTCAAAGTCACAAAACACTCCAAAAGTCATATAAATATTATATAAATCAATCGATTTAGCCCAAAATAGTGTCAACCAGTATAGAGCCCATTTATAAGCCTTCATTCTGTTATGAGTCTAAGAAAATGGCTTACCAATCCCATAAGGGAAAGTGACAGTCTTCTAGCATTACTATGTCTTGTTAGAAAAGGGACTAGTCATACCTGGAGCAGAAAAGTCTGCAAACTGTTCCCCCCAACTGAAGTTCTCTGGTTTCAACAGTCCTGCGTGGGAACAGCAATGGATTTTAGTTACTGTTGCTAAAATCATACTCCTCTTTTAACAGAACTCTTCATCACTTTCTGTTGTAGAGTAAATAGTACAAACCGGCACTATTTTAAAATAACAAACTCTTGATAGAAGAAATAAAACTACAACTAACACCACATACTCTTTACCATCCCCGTGGAGATGCTACTTGTTCAGAGCAGGCAAAGAGAATGACTGGGGGCGGAGCCAGAGGGGGGACTATATGGACAGCTTTTGCTGTGTGCTCCCTTTGCCATTTCCTGTAGGGGAAGAGAATATTCCCACAAGTAAGGATGAAGCCGTGGACCGGACACACCAATGTAGGAGAAAATAAATGAGTTTGAAGTCGGGCTAACTGATATATAAATACTTTCTTTATTTAATAACGATTAATTTGATAATTTAGTCACTATTTAAGCCATTTTGACACTGAATATATTTCATAGAGGCATTATTGTGTGATACTCGGACACTGATATAGCTAGTATATAATATGCTTAATTTACTATTAACTTTATACAGAACACTAAATGTTCAAAATTAAGATACTAACTAATATACCTCACATTTACTGCCTATAATTCAGGTGAGTTGACCGCAACATCTATTTCTCTAACTTTAAGAGCAAAAGAGTATATCTATCATAATATCTACGATGTGGATAATCCCTGACTATAAGACAGAAGTCTTTGGCAATTATAAATAATTCATCCATGTGATCAAAACTTTACTGTTATTGAGTAAACAGTTATCGCGGACTGTGGTATACCAACACAATCATTACCAAGCAACAAATAGTTCAAACTAAAAGAATTCAAGAATTGATCCTTGTGATCATAAACCCTATTGCTATTGAACTAATAGTTATTGCAGATTGTGTTATACTAGATACACAAGTACTACTGAGTGAATAATAGTCAGTCCAAACACAAGTACTTTATTAGTCAGACAAGCAGTTCTATTATATTAATATACTAATTATAGCTATATTGACTATAACCCACTTATTTGAATCCAACAAGCCGTTAGCAAATTACATAACAATTTTTATTTCCCTTAGTGTTACTCAGTGAGTTATCACACGCAACAAACTTGAGTATAACCTGTATTTTTACAACTAAGGTACGGCTGGAATAGAACCACATAATACTTTAATTACACTACCACTACCCAAGGCAACTTAAGTGTGTTTTTAATGTAAATCCTATTTTATTGAAACTATTAAAAGTTAAATTTTAACCTTTGTTTCACTAGTAAAATTTCATACACTACATCCAAGTTAAATTCCACCTTGTAATCAATATTCAAGATAAGCCTAGAGTGCTATATAGTGTATTATTTTGTTAGGAAGATTCTTCTTACTACAATCTGTAAATATAATTATTCTCAATACATTAGCACCAATACCCAGAAAAAGGTAGTAAATACATATACCTTTTCAATTTACGGGTGAATTTTGGGCTTCTTTTTGACCATCAGTAGTGCCATTGGTTCTTTTTTTGTTCAGTTATTTAGATCAATTGGCAAAAACGACACAATGCAGACATATTAACTGTTTCAATGCTGGGCCACACACAAAAACATAATTTATGCTAATCTGATAAATTAATTTCTTTCATGGTTGTGAGAGTTCACAATCATTTACTCTTGGGAATGAATATTCTCTACACTAGGAGGAGGTTCCCAAACCTCAAGAGCTCTATAAAACCCATCCAACATCACACATACCTCACTCTAACGTATAGCCAAGCAAGTGAGGTTAAATAATATAATAAAAAACAAAAAAACTAAACAAAAACAGAACAAGAGCCATAAAAGGATCAGGGAAAAACAAACAAACAGGAAAACACAAGGGTGAGGTCTTGTGAACTTTCACCCCCATGAAAGAAATTAATTTATCAGGTAAGCATAAATTATGTTTTATTTCATACAGGTGGTGAGAGTCCACGATCCATTATTCTTGGGAACTAATACCCAAGTTGTAGAGTCCACGAGTAATAACAGAAACAGAGCAATATTTTTTCACTGAGAAATTAAATCCACAACCCCAATAATATATATATATATATATATATATATATATATATATATATATATATATATATATATATATATTTAATACACTTAAAATAAGCAAACGGGCAAAAATATCAGACAACTGCCTGAAGAACCTTTCTACCAAAGGCTGCTTCAGAAGAAAAAAGGTAGAATTTAGTAAAAGTATGCAAAGAAGACTAAGTAGCTGCCTTACAAATTTGATCAACTAAAGCCTCATTCTTGAAAGCCCAAGAAGTGGCAACTGGCTTAGTAGAATGAGCAGTAATATGCTGCGGCAGAGGCTGTCCTGCCTCCAAATAAGCTTTGTGAATCAAAAATTTTAACCAAGAGACTAAAGAAACAGCGGAAGCATTCTGTCCATTCCTAGGACCAGAAAAAGAACAAAAACTGGAAGTTTGTCTAAAATCCTTAGTAGAATCTATGTACTATTTCAATGCCCTAACAACATCCAAGTAATGGAAAGATCTCTCAGAGGCATTCTTAGGGTTCGATTTATCATTTAGGGGCAGACAGGGGCATACAGATTTGCACTCGCAATCCCGCCCCCTGCCTGCGCACAGCAAAACACGCACGGGCAGGAGCTGTCAATCTCCCTGGTCGAACGAGACAACAATCTCTCTGCTTAGTTATCTGAAGAAACAACCTTAGGCAAAAAATAAGATGTCAGTAAAACAGCCTTATCCTGATGAAAAATCAGATAAGATTCACAGGAAAAAGCAGATAACTAAGAAACTCTTCTAGCAGAAGAAAACAAAATGTATTCTTACCTGATAAATTTATTTATTTCTTGACACGGTGACGCCTCTGGATCATCAATTACTGTTGGGAATATCACTCCTGGCCAGCAGGAGGAGGCAAAGAGCACCACTTCAGAGCTGTTAAGTATCCCTTCCCACAAACCCCAGTAATTTGACCGAAGGAAATGAGAAAAAGGAAATAACACAAGGTGCAGAGGTGCCTGGGGTTTATATAACAAAAATGTCTGAAAACAGGGAGGGCCTTGGACTCACTGTTCCAAGAAAGAAATACATTTATAAGGTAATTTTTTTCTTTCTAATGAGTCCATGGGACCATCAATTATTGTTAGGAATCAATACCCAAGCTAGAGGACACAGATGATAAGGGAGGGCAAGACAGGTAACCTAAACAGAAGGCACCACTGCTTGAAGAACCTTTCTCCCAAAGGAAGCCTCTGCCGAGGCAAAAATCTATAGAATTTAGAAAAAGTGTGCAAAGACGACCAAGTCGCCGCCTTACAGATCTGATCAACACAGGCCTCATTCTTTAAGGCCAAAGAGGAAGACACTGTCCTGGTGGAATGAGCTGTAATTCTCTCAGGAGGCTGCTGTCCAGCAGTCTCATACGCAAAACGAATAATATTTCTCAACTAGAGAGACAGAGAAGTGGCGGTAGCTTTCTGACCCTTACGGTTACCAGAGAAGCAAACAAGCAAAGCAGAAGACTGATGGAAGTCTTTTGTCGCCTGCAAATAGAATTTAAGAACACACACGTCTAGGTTGTGTAATAAACGTTCCTTATGAGAAGAAGGATTAGGACAGAGAGAAGGAACAACAATTTCCTGATTAATATTTTTGTCCGAAACAACCTTAGGAAGAAAACCAAACTTGGTACGGAGAACTGCGAATGAAAAATCAGATAAGGAGAATCACACTGCAAGGCTGAAAGTTCAGAAACTCTCTGAGCAGAAGAAATAGCAGTAAGAAACAAAACCTTCCAAGATAATAACTTAATATCTAATATAATATCTATGGAATGCATAGCCTCAAACGGAGCCTGTTCTAAAACTCTAAAAACAAGGTTAAGACTCCAAGGTGGAGCAACTGATTTAAACACAGGCCTGATTCTGAGCAGGGCCTAACAAAAGGATTGGACATCTGGCACGTCCGCCAGATGCTTATGCAGCAGAATGGATAGAGCAGAAATCTGACCCTTGAGGGTACTGACAGCTAATCCCTTCTCCAGACCTTCCTGGAGAAAAGACAAGATCCTTGGGATTCTGACCTTAGCCCAAGAATATCCTTTAGACTCACAACAATAGATATTTACACCATATCTTATGATAAATCTTTCTCGTAACAGGCTTACGAGCCTGCACCATGCTCTCAATGACCGATTCGGAAAAATGCCACTTAGCTAAAATCAAGCGTTCAATCTCCAAGCAGTCAGCTTCAGAGAAGTGAGATTTGGATGAAGGAAGGGACCCTGAATTAGAAGGTCCTTCCTAAACGGAAGTCTCCATGGAGGCAGAGACCACATCTCCACTAGATCTGCATACCAGATACTGCGAGGCCACGCAGGAGCTATTAGAATCACCGACACGCTCTCCTCCTTTATCCGGGCGATGACTCGCGGAAGAAGAGCAAACGGAGGGAAGAGATATGCCAACCTGAAGTTCCAAGGAACTGCCAGAGCATCTGTCAGAAAGGCTTAAGGATCTCTCGACCTCGAAACGTATCAGGTCGAACTCTGGTAACCCCCATTTGGTTGTTAACCTGGTGAACGGGATGGAAAGTCTGTCTGCTCTGAAAATCCGCTTCCCAACTGTCCACTCCTGGAATGTGGATGGCAGATACACAGCAATTGTGAGTCTCCGCCCACTGGATGATCCGTGCCACCTCCTTCATGGCTAGGGAACTCAGAGTTTCCCCCTTGGTGGTTGATGTAGGCCACTGGGGTTATGTTGTCCGTCTAAAAATCTGATGAACCTTGCTAGGGCCAGTTGAGGCCAAACCATCAATGCATTGAAAATCGTTCTCAACTCCAGAATGTTCATGGGGAGAGCAGATTCCTCCTGAGACCACAGTCCTTGCACCTTCAGCGAGTTCCAGACTGCTCCCCAACCCAACAGGCTAGCATCCGTGGTCACAATTACCCAAGAAGGTCTTTGAGAGAGAAAGACTGCCCCCTACTTGATCCAGTCCCGGATCAGGGCCACCCCTTCATGCTGACTTGGAGGGTTTGGGCTGCTCCTGTTTGGTAGAGGCCTGGGCAGACTTACCTCTGAAGTTACGAAAGGAATGAAAAACATAATTTATGTAAGAACTTACCTGATAAATTCATTTCTTTCATATTGGCAAGAGTCCATGAGCTAGTGACATATGGGATATACAATCCTACCAGGAGGGGCAAAGTTTCCCAAACCTTAAAATGCCTATAAATACACCCCTCACCACACCCACAATTCAGTTTAACGAATAGCCAAGTAGTGGGGTGATAAAGAAAGGAGTAGAAAGCATCAACAAAGGAAATTTGGAAATAATTGTGCTTTATACAAAAAATCATAACCACCATAAAAAGGGTGGGCCTCATGGACTCTTGCAAATATGAAAGAAATTAATTTACCAGGTAAGTTCTTACATAAATTATGTTTTCTTTCATGTAATTGGCAAGAGTCCATGAGCTAGTGACATATTGGATATCAATACCCAAGATGTGGAGTCTTCCACTCAAGAGTCACTAGAGAGGGAGGGAATAAAAATAAAAACAGCCATATTCAGCTGAAAAGATTAATCCACAACCCAAAAAAATAAGTTTATTTCATTTTTGAAAGAAAAAAAGTTAAAACAAAAGCAGAAGAATCAAACTGAAACAGCTGCCTGAAGAACGTTTCTACCAAAAACTGCTTCCGAAGAAGCAAATACATAAAAACGGTAGAATTTAGTAAATGTATGCAAAGAGGACCAAGTCGCCGCTTTGCAAATCTGATCAACTGAAGCTTCATTCCTAAAAGCCCACAAAGTGGAGACTGATCTAGTAGAATGAGCTGTAATTCTCTGAGGCGGGCCTGACCCGACTCCAAATGAGCTTGATGAATCAAAAGTTTCAACCAAGAAGCCAAGGAAATAGCAGAAGCCTTCTGACCTTTCCTAGGACCAGAAAATAAAACAAATAGACTGGAAGTCTTCCTGAAATCTTTAGTAGCTTCCACATAATATTTCAAAGCTCTTACCACATCCAAAGAATGTAAGGATCTCTCCAAAGAATTCTTAGGATTCGGACATAAGGAAGGGACAACAATTTCTCTACTAATGTTGTTAGTATTCACAACCTTAGGTAAAAATTGAAAAGAAGTCCGCAAAACTGCCTTATCCTGATGAAAAATCAGAAAAGGAGACTCACAAGAAAGAGCAGATAGCTCAGAAACTCATATAGCAGAAGAGATAGCCAAAAGGAACAACACTTTCCAAGAAAGTAGTTTAATGTCCAAAGAATGCTTAGGCTCAAATGGAGGAGCCTGTAAATCCTTCAGAACCAAATTAAGACTCCAAGGAGGAGAAATTGATTCAATGACAGGTTTAATACGAACTAAAGCCTGTACAAAACAGTGAATATCAGGAAGTATAGCAATCTTTCTGTGAAATAAAACAGAAAGAGCAGAGATTTTACCTTTCAAGGAACTTGCAGACAAACCCTTATCCAAACCATCCTGAAGAAACTGTAAAATTCTAGGAATTCTAAAAGAATGCCAGGAGAATTTATGAGAAGAACACCATGAAATGTAAGTCTTCCAAACTCTATAATATATCTTTCTAGAGACAGATTTACGAGCTTGTAACATAGTATTAATCACTGAGTCAGAGAAACCTCTATGACTTAGAACTAAGCATTCAATTTCCATACCTTCAAATTTAATGATTTGAGATCCTGATGGAAAAACGGACCTTGAGATAGTAGGTCCGGCCGTAACGGAAGTGGCCAAGGCGGGCAACTGGACATCCGAACCAGATCCGCATACCAAAACCTGTGTGGCCATGTGGGAGCCACCAGCAACACAAAAGACTGTTCCATGATGATTTTGGAGATCACTCTTGGAAGGAGAACTAGAGGCGGGAAGATGTAAGCAGGATGATAACACCAAGGAAGTGTCAGCGCATCCACTGCTTCCGCCTGAACATCCCTGGACCTGGACAGGTATCTGGGAAGTTTCTTGTTTAGATGAGAGGCCATGAGATCTATCTCTGGAAGACCCCACATCTGAACAATCTGAGAAAACACATCTAGATGGAGAGACCACTCCCCTGGATGTAAAGTCTGGCGGCTGAGATAATCCGCCTCCCAATTGTCTACACCTGGGATATGCACCGCAGAGATTAGACAGGAGCTGGATTCCACCCAAGCAAGTATCCGAGATACTTCTTTCATTGCTTGGGGACTGTGAGTCCTACCCTGATGATTGACATAAGCCACAGTTGTGATATTGTCTGTCTGAAAACAAATGAACGGTTCTCTCTTTAACAGAGGCCAAAACTCGCCTCTTGAGATTTCCAAACCCCTTGTGCTGTCAGAGATCCCCAAACAGCTCCAAAACCTGAAAGACTCGCATCTGTTGAGAAAACAGTCCAGGTTGGCCGAACAAAAGAAGCCCTTTGAACCAAACGATGGTGATCTATCCACCATGTCAGAGAGTGTCGTACATTGGGATTCAAGGATATTAATTGTGATATCTTTGTATAATCCCTGCACCATTGATTCAGCATACAAAGCTGTAGAGGTCTCATGTGAAAACGAGCAAAGGAGATCGCGTCCGATGCTGCAGTCATGAGACCTAAAACTTCCATGCACATAGCCACTGAAGGGAATGACTGAGACTGAAGGTACCGTCAGGCTGCAACCAATTTTAAACGTCTCTTGTCTGTTAGAGACAGAGTCATGGACACTGAATCTATCTGGAAGCCTAAAAAGGTGACCCTTGTCTGAGGAATCAAGAAACTTTTTGGTAAATTGATCCTCCAACCATGTTTCCGAAGAAACAACACTAGTTGATTCGTGTGAGATTCTGCAGTATGTAAAGACTGAGCTAGTACCAAGATATCGTCCAAATAAGGAAACAACGCAATACCCTGTTCTCTGATTACAGATAATAGGGCACCCAGAACCTTTGAAAAGATCATTGGAGCTGTTGCTAGGCCAAATGTTTAAATTCCCCAAATATAAAACTGACAGTCTGCTGAAGGAAATACATGAACCTGACTCATGGCAAATATAAGTACAATACAAATGGAAGAGCAACAAATTGGTAATGCTTGTCTAGAAAAGAGAATCTCAGAAACTGATAGTGTTCTGGATGAATCGGAATATGAAGGTATGCATCCTGCAAGTCTATTGTGGACATATAATGTCCTTGCTGAACAAAAGGCAGAATAGTCCTTATAGTCACCATCTTGAAAGTTGGTACTCTTACATAACGATTCAAAATTTTCAGATCCAGAACTGGTCTGAATAAATTTTCTTTCTTTGGTACAATGAATAGGTTTGAATAAAACCCCAAACCTTGTTCCTGAGGAGGAACTGGCATGATTACCCCTGAAGACTCCAGGTCTGAAACACACTTCAGAAAAGCTTGAGCTTTTACTGGATTTACAGGGATGCGTGAGAAAAAATCTTCTCACAGGAGGTCTTACTTTGAATCCTATTCGATACCCTTGAGAGACAATGCTCTGAATCCAATGATTTTGGACAGATTTTATCCAAAAATCCTTGAAAAACCTTAATCTGCCCCCTACCAGCTGAGCTGGAATGAGGGCTGCACCTTCATGCGGACTTAGGGGTAGACTTTGGTTTCCTA
Source organism: Bombina bombina (assembly GCF_027579735.1). Classification (NCBI taxonomy): domain Eukaryota; kingdom Metazoa; phylum Chordata; class Amphibia; order Anura; family Bombinatoridae; genus Bombina; species Bombina bombina. The sequence goes on along the minus strand of NC_069500.1, from coordinate 107,974,286 downwards.
AATGGCTTGGATTTATTCCAATTTGAGGAAGGCTTCCAATTGGAAGCAAATTCCTTGGGAGGAGGATTGAGTTTTTGTTCCTTATTCTGACGAAAGGAACGAAAACGGTTAGAAGCCTTAGATTTACCCTTAGGTTTTTTATCCTGAGGCAGAAAAACTCCTTTTCCTCCAGTGATAGTTGAAATAATAGAATCCAACTGAGAACCAAATAAATTATTACCTTTTAAAGAAAGAGATAGTAATCTAGATTTAGATGTCATATCAGCATTCCAAGATTTAAGCCACAAAGCTCTTCTAGCTAATACAGCTAAAGACATGGATCTAACATCAATTTTGATAATATCAAAAATGGCATCACAAATAAAATGATTAGCATGCTGCAGTAAGCGAATAATGCTAGATATGTCAGGATACAATTCTCGTTGCGCTAAATTCTCCAACCACAACCGTTTTTGCTTCAAACTGCAAGCTATTACTGGACTGCATTGAGTTTGTTTATATACGCTATCCACTTGATGTCTGTCTACAGCGTTTAATGTATTTGAATCTGAATATGGATATGATGGTCTCTATTGCTAGCTGCTTGTTGCACAGGTAACGGCCCAGGTATTAGCTCCCAGCACCCAATTAAATTGTCTGAGAACTTTTGGTCCACTATTTCTGCTTCATCATTTATATCAGCCGCAACATCAGCCAAAGAAATAGCAGGTCTGAGTAGATGACCTGAATATAAATAGGCCTTCCTTAGATAAGATTCAAGCTTCCTATCTAAAGGATCCTTAAAGGAACAGTCAACATTGTAGATTTGCATAATCAACAAATGCAAGATAACAAGACAATGCAATAGCACTAAGTCTGAACTTCAAATTAGTAGTAGATTTTTTTTCTGACAATTTTAAAAGTTATGTCTTTTTCCACTCCCCCTATACCATGTGACAGCCATCAGTCAATCACAAATGCATACACGTACCATGTGACAGCAATCAGCCATTCACAAATGCATACACACTTATTCTTGCACGTGCTCAGTAGGAGCTGGTGACTCAAAAAGTTTAAATATAAAAAGACTGTGCACATTTTGTTAATGGAAGTAAATTAGAAAGTTGTTTAAAATGGCTGCTCTATCTGAATAATGAAAGGTTAATTTTGATTGAGTGTCCCTTTAAAGGAAGTACTATCTTCCATAGGAATAGTGGTACGTTTAGCAAGAGTAGAAATAGCCCCATCAACTTTGGGGATTTTTTCCCAAAACTCTATAGATTTTGCTGGTAAAGGATACAATTTTTTAAACCTTGAAGAAGGAATAAAAGTGCCTGGCTTATTCCATTCAATAGAAATCATATCAGAAATAGGAAAAACCCCTGGGGAAACCACAGGAGGTTTAAAAACAGCATTTAAACGTTTATTAGACTGAACGTCAATAGGACTGGTTACCTCAATATCCAAAGTAATTAACACTTCTTTTAATAAAGAACGCATATACTCTATTTTAAATAAATAAGTAGATTTGTCAGTGTCAATGTCTGAGGAAGGATCTTCTGAATCAGATAGATCCTCAGAAGAGGATAAATTATTATGTTGCTGGTCATTTGAAATTTCATCACCTAAATGAGAAATTTTAAAAGACCTTTTACGTTTATTAGAAGGTGGAAATCCAGACAAAGCCTTCAGAATAGAATTGGAAACAAATTCTTTAAAATTTACAGGTATATCATGTACATTAGAAGTTGAAGGAACTGCAACTGGCAATGTACTATTACTGATGGAAACACTATCTGTTTATCATGACAACTATTACAAATGACATTTGGTGGAATAATTTCTACACTTTTACAACAAATGCACATAGCTTTGGTAGACCCGATGTCAGGCAGAAATGTTCCAGCAGAAACTTCTGAGACAGGATCAGATTGGGACATCTTGCTCAATGTAAGAGAAAAAAACAACATATAAAGCAAAATTATCTATTTCCTTATATGACAGTTTAAGGAATGGGAAAAAATGCAAAAGCATAGGCCTCTGATAGAGAAAAAAAGCAAGAGGCAAACATCAATGGGGTATTGAAATAGTGAAAAAAAATAACCGGAAATGACACACTTGCGTCACTAATGACGCCGCCGTGTGAAAGGTCTCGGCGTCACGTATGACGCCGGAAATGACGAAGTTGCATCATAAACTTATTTTTTCGCGCCAAGAATGACGCAATAAAGTTTAGCATTTGACGCACCCACGGGCCTAATACCCGCAATAGCAAGAAGTAGTCAATTAAAAAAAAACAACTAAACCTCAGGTAAGAAATACATTTCTTTAAATGTTTTAATTCCCCAAATATGAAACTGACAGTCTGCTGAAGGAAATACCTGACTCATGGCAAATATAAGTACAATACATATATTTAGAACTTTATATAAATGCATAAAGTGCCAAACCATAGCTGAGAGTGTCTTAAGTAATGAAAACATACTTACCAAAAGACACCCATCCACATATAGCAGATAGCCAAACCAGTACTAAAACAGTTATTAGTAGAGGTAATGGTAAATTGAGAGTATATCGTCGATCTGAAAAGGGAGGTAGGAGATGAATCTCTACGACCGATAACAGAACTTATGAAATAGACCCCCGTTAGGGAAATCATTGTATTCAAATAAGTGATACTCCCTTCACGTCCCTCTGACATTCGCTGTACTCTGAGAGGAATCGGGCTTCAACAATGCTGAGAAGCGCATATCAACGTAGAAATCTTAGCACAAACTTACTTCACCACCTCCATAGGAGGCAAAGTTTGTAAAACTGAATTGTGGTGAGGGGTGTATTTATAGGCATTTTGAGGTTTGGGAAACTTTGCCCCTCCTGGTAGGATTGTATATCCCATATGTCACTAGCTCATGGACTCTTGCCAATTACATGAAATAAATTATTCTGACGTCCCTTAAAGGGCACTGTACCCAAAAAATTTTTTTTCGTGATTCAGATTGAGCATGAAATTTTAAGCAACTTTCTAATTTACTCCTATTATCAAATTTTCTTCATTCTCTTGGTATCTTTATTTGAAATGCAAGAATAAGAGAAGGCGTTATAACAGACGCAATAACCAATCAGGTAAAGAGGGGAATACTAATTCCACAGAAATTCCAAAAAAGGTCACTTTTTCAGATTCTGAGAATGAGTGTAGTGATGAGGATAGATTTGCATCGAGTTTTGAATATGTTTCAGGAGATGATGCAAATTCTAGTACCGAAAGAGAGGAGATCCCAGACATATCAGTAGCAACATGTGCAGCAACTACTATACAAAAAGGTATTCTCAAGGGACACTCAGACCAGGGAACTAGACCTAAGACCAATGGTACCACAAGTAATCAAATCCAACCACACAAATCCACCCCCAAGGACCCCAAACAATTTCAGGGAAGGGGAGTCAGGGAAGATATAGACACGATAAAGACAAACAAAGGACAGACAGAACAAAAGAGATACACTCTGAGAGGGAAAAATGCCAAAGTGAAGAAATACCAATAAATATGGTTATCAATATTTCTAACTATACATTATATGATTTAGAAATTAAAGTGCTTAATTTAGGCCTAGGTTTTGTTCCATCAAGAAAATTTAATCTTTTCCAAACTATACTTGACCTAAATAAATTAATCAGAGATTTAACATTAATAAAGTTCTTTAAAACCAATAATGAGTCTAGTGCTGATAATTTGGTACTTTCTCAGGAACAAACTACAACAAATCAACATCTCTCTTTTGCTGACACTTGCACTCTTATTGATCTAGAAGATCTAAGCAGTGCTAATCAGAGAGATGAGACTTTGCAAGTCAGCAAAGTTAAATCTAAAATGAAGAATAAATCAACCTTTTACCCGACTAAAACCAGAGGTAAAATACTGGAAGTTTTCCATGAAAGAGTGGTGGATGACCTAACTGATTTATCTAATTCTGTAGAGAAGAATGCTTCCAATTTGACCATAAAAGAGAGGGAAACATTGGTAAAATTCCAAAAGAATAAAGACATCGTGATCAGGCAGTCAGATAAGGGCGGGAGTGTGGTTGTAATGAATCAATCACACTATGTGGCTGAGGCCCTAAGGCAGCTTAATGATAGTGACACTTACACGATTTTGACTAACAATCCTACTAAACAATACACCAGGAGCTTTCTCTTCTGGATGAGGTGGTGGAGGAGGGTCTCATGGATCAGGATACAGCCAATTTTTGTCTGGTTACTGATCCTGTGACACCCATCTTCCACCACCTCCCAAAAGTACATAAGAGTCTTACCAACATTAAGGGGAGACCCATAGTGGCAGGTATTGGCTCTCTTTTAGAGCCATTGTCTAAATGGGTTGATGATTTATTGCAACCCATGGTGACTCTACTACCAAGTTATATTAGGGATACATCACATGTCTTACAGGTTGGAGCCAATTGTTTGGAAAGAGGAGTACAGTTGGCTGACAATTGATGTCGTATCACTGTACTCCTCGATCCCCCACACACAAGGCCTTCAAGCAATTGAATTTTTTCTAAATCTTTTCTCTGATTTATCATATGAATCCAAGAGTTTGGTTGTTAGGATTGTGAAATTCTTATTGGAGCATAATTTTTTTATGTTCCAGGGACTCTACTACCTCCAGAGACGTGGCACCGCCATGGGGGCGAAGTTCGCCCCCTCATATGCCAACCTTTTTATGGGTTGGTGGGAGCGGTGCCATGTCTATGGAGGTAGTACCGCCGGATTTAATTACATTGCTTTGTACGTCCGCTTCATTGATGATCTGCTTGTTGTTTGGTCTTCGGACCAACAATCAGCAAAAGAATTTGTAGACTTACTTAACATTAATGAGGTGGGAATACAGTTCACATACGAGTGGCAGAAAGAAACAGTTCATTTCTTGGACATTACCCTTACAGGAGATATCCAAGAGGGCAGGGTTATTTCTGCCCTCTATCGGAAACCTATCTCAGGCAACAATCTCCTACATGCCCGAAGTTGCCATCCACGGCATGTTTTTAAAGGAATTGCCAAAAGTCAGTTCCTGCGGGCAAAAAGGAATTGTACGAGAGAAGATACTTTCCGAAGAGAGAGCAGAGATTTGAAATCAAGAATGCTCAAAAGGGGTTATCCTAGTAAAGTAATTGATAAGGCCTTCTTTGAAATTAAAGATGGAACAGAAACATATGAGCCACAAAAACAAAAACAACACCAAAGTGATACCAAAAGACAACTGAGATTCATTACGTCATATTCCAATCAATATGATGAAGTATGTCGTATTATTAAAAACAACTTACCAATTCTCATGGGTGATAAACAATTGAAAGATGAAATAAAACAAGGGTGCATGTTTGTACCTAAACGAAATGTGACACTAGGGAATATTTTGGCTCCCAGTATGTTACAGACAGCAAGTACTTCTGGCTCATCTTGGCTAAAGCATAATGGTACCTTTAAATGTGGAAGAAAAGTATGTACCTCTTGTGATCACATCAATATTTCACCCACATTTAGATCCCATGTAACAGGTGAGGAGTTCCCGACTAGGGGATGCATAAATTGTAGGAGTAAATTTGTTATCTACATCATAGAATGCACCCAATGTAGGAGACAATACACAGGTAGGACCACTAGGGAGGTAGGCAAACGTGTAAAAGAACATCTGTCTTATATCTCAAGTAAAAGAACATGTTCAACTCTCTCTACTCATTTTATTGAGTACCACAATCAGGATGTTACAACTTTTAAATGGCAGGCCATTGAACAAATTGGCACACCACCGAGAGGTGGAGATAAGTTGTCCATTTTAAGTAACATAGAAACATAGATATTGACGGCAGATAAGAGCCATAGGCCCAGCAAGTCTGTCCGACCTTACCTAACAGTATAAACTTATCTAGTTCGTAGGATAGCCTTATGCTTGTCCCATGCATTTTTAAAGTCCCCCACAGTGTTTGTTGCTACTACCTCTTGAGGAAGTTTATTCCATAAATCAATCACTCTTTCTGTAAAGAAGTGCTTCCTCAAATTACTCCTGAATCTATTACCCTTTAGCTTGAGCTCATGACCCCTTGTTCTTGAATTTTCCATTTTATGTAAAATACCCACAGCCTCAGTTTTACTAAACCCTTTAATGTACTTGAAAGTTGCTATCATATCACCTCTTTCCCTTCTCTCCTCTAAGCTATACATATTTAGGTCATTGAGCCTATCTTGGTAAGTTTTATTTTTTAGACCATGTACCATTTTGGTAGCCCTCCTTTGCACAGATTCAAGTTTGTTAATATGCTTCTGAAGATATGGCCTCCAGAACTGCACACAATACTCAAGATGAGGCCTAACTAATGATCTATAAAGTGGCATAAGAACCTTACTATTTCTGCTGCAAAACAGAATTTATGCTTACCTGATAAATTACTTTCTCCAACGGTGTGTCCGGTCCACGGCGTCATCCTTACTTGTGGGAATATCTCTTCCCCAACAGGAAATGGCAAAGAGTCCCAGCAAAGCTGGCCATATAGTCCCTCCTAGGCTCCGCCCACCCCAGTCATTCGACCGACGGACAGGAGGAAAAATATAGGAGAAACCATATGGTACCATGGTGACTGTAGTTAGAGAAAATAATTCATCAGACCTGATTAAAAAACCAGGGCGGGCCGTGGACCGGACACACCGTTGGAGAAAGTAATTTATCAGGTAAGCATAAATTCTGTTTTCTCCAACATTGGTGTGTCCGGTCCACGGCGTCATCCTTACTTGTGGGAACCAATACCAAAGCTTTAGGACACGGATGAAGGGAGGGAGCAAATCAGGTTACCTAAACGGAAGGCACCACGGCTTGCAAAACCTTTCTCCCAAAAATAGCCTCCAAAGAAGCAAAAGTATCAAATTTGTAAAATTTGGCAAAAGTGTGCAGTGAAGACCAAGTCGCTGCCTTACATATCTGATCAACAGAAGCCTCGTTCTTGAAGGCCCATGTGGAAGCCACAGCCCTAGTGGAGTGAGCTGTGATTCTTTCAGGAGGCTGCCGTCCGGCAGTCTCGTAAGCCAATCGGATGATGCTTTTAAGCCAAAAGGAAAGAGAGGTAGAAGTCGCTTTTTGACCTCTCCTTTTACCAGAATAGACGACAAACAGAGAAGATGTTTGTCTGAAATCTTTTGTAGCTTCTAAATAGAATTTTAGAGCACGGACTACGTCCAAATTGTGTAACAAACGTTCCTTCCTTGAAACTGGATTCGGACACAAAGAAGGTACAACTATCTCCTGGTTAATATTTTTGTTAGAAACAACCTTTGGAAGAAAACCAGGCTTAGTACGCAAAACCACCTTATCTGCATGGAACACCAGATAGGGCAGAGAACACTGCAGAGCAGATAACTCTGAAATTCTTCTAGCAGAAGAAATAGCAACCAAAAACAAAACTTTCCAAGATAACAACTTAATAACTATGGAATGTAGAGGTTCAAACGGAACCCCTTGAAGAACTGAAAGAACTAGATTTAAACTCCAGGGAGGAGTCAAAGGTCTGTAAACAGGCTTGATCCTAACCAGAGCCTGAACAAATGCTTGAACATCTGGCATAGCTGCCAGTCGTTTGTGTAGTAAGACAGATAAAGCAGAAATCTGTCCCTTTAGAGAACTCGCAGATAATCCTTTATCCAAACCTTCTTGTAGAAAGGAAAGAATCTTAGGAATTTTTATCTTATTCCATGGGAATCCCTTGGATTCACACCAGCAGATATATCTTTTCCATATTTTATGGTAAATCTTTCTAGTTACCGGTTTTCTGGCCTGAACCAGAGTATCTATCACAGAATCTGAAAACCCACGCTTTAATAGAATCAAGCGTTCAATCTCCAAGCCGTCAGCTGGAGGGAGACCAGATTTGGATGTTCGAATGGACCCTGAACAAGAAGGTCCTGTCTCAAAGGTAGCTTCCATGGTGGAACCGATGACATATTCACCAGGTCTGCATACCAAGTCCTGCGTGGCCACGCAGGAGCTATCAAGATCACCGAGGCCCTCTCCTGTTTGATCCTGGCTACCAGCCTGGGAATGAGAGGAAACGGTGGGAACACATAAGCTAGATTGAAGGTCCAAGGCGCTACTAATGCATCCACTAGAGTCGCCTTGGGATCCCTGGATCTGGACCCGTAGCAAGGAACCTTGAAGTTCTGACGAGACGCCATCAGATCCATGTCTGGAATGCCCCATAATTGAGTCAACTGGGCAAAAATCTCCGGGTGGAGTTCCCACTCCCCCGGATGGAATGTCTGACGACTCAGATAATCCGCTTCCCAGTTTTCCACACCTGGGATGTGGATCGCAGATAGATGGCAGGAGTGATTCTCCGCCCATTGTATTATTTTGGTCACTTCTTTCATCGCCAGGGAACTCCTTGTTCCCAAGAGAGGAGAGAAGGAAGAGGGAGGGGGAACAGACGACATCAGGGCCAATATATGATGACCAGAAATCGCATGAGATACAACTAGAAGAGGAAAGTGACTCACTTTTGGGCCCTCAGCCCCCCTCTCATAAAATGGGTATTGTCAACCTTTCCTCATTCCCCCTAAATCGCGAACATATAAAAGTACTGGAAAAGGGACTTAGTTTTTGCCCTTCTAATAGTCTAGATTTATTCGAAGTCACCAAGGACTTACATCTTTTTGCGAGAAAACTCGCTTTAAAAAAGATAATGACGCCAAAAATACAAGTAGATCTGGCCTGTAGAAAAGAGAGGGATACTCTGGATTGTCTAGAGACTCTTCTCTATGAACAGAGTAATGAAATTACAGATATCCTTCCAAAAACAGATTTAAAGAAAAAATCCACTTACATGCCCTCTTTTTCCTCCATTCCAAATATTTCGGTTTTTGTTCAAAATGTCTCTCAGGAGTTGACACAAGTCCAAACTACAAAGATTGTCAATGATAATCTTACTAAATCTGAACGAAGAGCCCTTAAAGAACTGATTAATCATCAGGAATTGGTCATAAAACCGGCCGACAAGGGGGGTAATGTTGTCATTCTTACTCAAGAATACTACATTAAAGAAGCAATGCGGCAATTACTTGATGAAACTCAATATGCCAAATCTTCTTTTGAGGAATTTCATAGATCTCACAATGAACTTCTTTTTCTATTAAATGAAGCACGTAGAAATAATTTGATTACAAGCCAAGAGTTTGGTTTTTTGTATAATCATAAACCAAAAACACCAGTCTTCTACTGGATACCAAAGTTACATAAATCCATTAAAAATCCACCAGGACGCCCCATCATTTCTGGGATGGGGGGCCCCACTGAAGGAATAAGTAACTATATTGATAGGTTTTTACAGCCATTTGTAAATGACTTACGTACCTTTGTCCAAGATTCAACAGATGTGATTAAAAAACTTGATGGGATCAATGTCTCTGACAAGACCATTTTGGTCTCGTTGGATGTTGAATCCTTATATTCTTCAATTCCCCACTCTATTGGAATTGCAACTTGTGAAAAATTTCTCAACACAAGAGGAGTGGGCTATAGTAAACATTCTAAATTTGTAAGTGAACTTTTGAAATTTTTTCTGGAAAACAATATTTTCATTTTTGATGGCAAATATTATAAACAGAAACAAGGGAAAGCAATGGGGGCTACATGCGCCCCAACTTATGCTTGTTTACATCTTGGTGGATGGGAAGATCAAATTGTCTTTGGTGAGCATTCTGACATAGTTGAGGCGCATGTAGCCCTCTGGATCAGATATGTGGATGATATCCTCCTGCTATGGGACGGCAGTGAGGAGGATCTACTTAAATTTGTTTCCCTCCTGAATAAGAATAATTTAAATATCTTCTTAACTTGTAGTTATGATTCTAGCACTATTAATTTTTTGGACTTAAAAATTAGTAAGAACGAAGGTAAAATTGAAACAGAAGTGTTCCGAAAGCCGACTGCAACTAATAGCCTTCTCTTGGGAACGAGTCATCATCCTGAAAACCTTAAGAGGGGTATCCCCTATGGGCAATTTCTACGGTTACGCAGAATTTGCTCTAGAGACCAAACCTTTAAACAACAGGCAAAAGATATGGCGACTCGTTTTTTGGAGAGAGGCTATTCAAAAAGATGCGTAAAAAGAGCACTCTATAGAGCATCTCAGCATCAAAGAAAAGATCTGCTGTATAAAAAGAATACCAAAAGTGAGAATGTGGAAGACACTAAAATCAGATTTATTACTAAATATAATGCCCATTGGAGTAAAGTTAAAAGTATTTTAAACAACAACTGGCATTTGCTGACTAATGATTCTACATTACACCAACATGTGGGGGATTATCCCCTAATGACAGCAAGGAGACCTAACAATTTGAAAGATCTCCTTGTCAAGAGCGAATTTAACAAAGTGCCTACATGTAACTGGTTAGAACGCAATGCCCAAAAAATAGTCGGCAGTTCCCCCTGTAATCACTGTGTCTGCTGTCAATTCGTGCAGATAACTAAGACTTTTAGCACAAATACAGGAGTCACATATAAAATCAATTCATTCATTAATTGTTCCACAAAAGGAGTCATATCTTCTCTATTACTCGTGTAAATGTTTTTATGTGGGTAAAACTTTTAGAGAATTACGCTCCCGCATTACAGAACATAGAGACGATATAAAGGACTTCAATATTGATAGCCCAGTGGCGAGACATTTTGCTCAATTTCACAAATCAAAAATTGATGAACTTTGTTTTATTGGAATAGAATCAGTTAAACTGAGCATGCATGGGGGGGACATTGATAGAATTATTTTACAAAAAGAAACAAGATGGATGTACAAACTGAACACCCTATCTCCCAATGGCTTAAATGAAAAATTGGAAATTGCTTCCTTTTTAGGCTAATTCCTTATACCTTACTTTGTCTGCACATCTCCATTTATTTCTATATGTGTATAGAATATGGGATCTCAAAAGTAACAAAATAAATCAAAATTGTAAATATATACTATTATGATGAGCTAAATCGCACATATTTGTTGTTAGAGTAATTTGACACACATAACATTATAATTAAGTATTGTCTTTTTAAATATTGCACAATGGTGTATTAAAATAAAATAGTTTTTAGTATATTTTGTATATATGATTTGTTGCGGATGTGTGTGTGAGTGAGTATCTGAACCATTGAAGTGTATCTAATCAATTTCTGCTATGGAATACTTCACCTTGGTCACTTGAGAAGCCCTGCATTTAGCTGTACTTAAAAGTAACAATTGTAAAGACATTGTAACAGCGGCTAATTGTGATTGACATGAATTTCATCAAATGAAAAAGATTCTGGAAACCGGCATCCAATAAAAAGGCTGGTAATCAAGGTGTCGTTAGCACCTGGAAGAAGCTCCATGCTGCACTGACTGAAGGAGCGAAACGAGCGTTTGGACTTGTCGTGCTTGGCAGCCCTTACAGCAGATCCCCTGCTCATCCTGACTTACCCCTGATGTTTGGACGCTCTAAGAACGAGGTAGCTAGGAGGGGCGACCGCGTGAACAAATACAGGTAGAATATGTTATACGCATCTGTACACCGAATATTACTGTCTTAAAATAAAACAGCACCTGTGAATAAAGACGCGTGTTTCTATTGCTCCTCCTATGCTATGCCTTTAAAGCACTATTTGACTCAGTAACAATTGGGGTTCAAGTCTGAAGTAACTGGTCTCTATACACCGGGGACTGTATAACTGCATCCATCTTTTGCATTAACGCTGCACTTATTGGATTACAAATATCTGCAAGTCTTAAACGGACTGTTTTTGGTCTATTTCCCCTGGTGCACCAGATAATAACTTTTTGGCCAGTACTTTATAACACTGTTTTGTGTGGGATCCACTGTATGAATGTAAATGTGTGTATTGTGCATTTAGTTAATAAATATTTATATCGTTTTTGACATACAAGCTTTTGTTGTGTATTTATTTAATTTTACAGTTGTGCTGGATTTACCTAGACTTTTGGGAATTTCTTATTGTGAAATCCCCACTTCCTTTTCTATGTTGTTTCATATGTATCTTTCTAGGAAGCACCTGTTCTCTAGTGAATTAACTTATTAGTGTGCAACTCTCTCTTTTTGTGTCTTTTTTGAACTCCTTGTTCCCCCCTGATGATTGATATACGCAACAGTCGTCATGTTGTCTGATTGGAATCTTATGAATCTGGCCTTTGCAAGCTGAGGCCAAGCCCTGAGAGCATTGAATATAGCTCTTAGTTCCAGAATGTTTATCGGGAGAAGAGACTCTTCCCGAGACCATAGTCCCTGAGCTTTCAGGGATTCCCAGACCGCACCCCAGCCCACTAGACTGGCATCGGTCGTGACAATGACCCACTCTGGTCTGCGGAAGCTCATTCCCTGGGATAGGTGGTCCAGGGATATCCACCAACGGAGTGAATCTCTGGTCTTCTGATCTACTTGAATCACTGGAGACAAGTCTGTATAGTCCCCATTCCACTGTTTCAGCATGCACAGTTGTAATGGTCTTAGATGAATTTGCGCAAAAGGAACTATGTTCATTGCTGCAACCATCAACCCTACTACTTCCATGCACTGAGCTATGGAAGGACGTGGAACAGAATGAAGAACTTGACAAGCGCTTAGAAGTTTTGACTTTCTGACATCTGTCAGAAAAATCCTCATTTCTAAGGAATCTATTATTGTTCCCAAGAAGGGAACTCTTGTTGACGGAGACAGAGAACTTTTTTCTATGTTCACCTTCCATCCGTGAGATCTGAGAAAGGCCAGAACGATGTCTGTATGAGCCTTTGCTTTTGAAAGGGACGACGCTTGTATTAGAATGTCGTCCAAGTATGGTACTACTGCAATGCCCCTCGGTCTTAGAACCGCTAGAAGGGACCCGAGTACCTTTGTGAAAATCCTTGGAGCAGTGGCTAATCCGAATGGGAGGGCCACAAACTGGTAATGTTTGTCCAGAAAGGCAAACCTTAGGAACTGACGATATTCTTTGTGGATAGGAATATGTAGGTACGCATCCTTTAGATCCACGGTAGTCATAAATTGACCTTCCTGGATAGTGGGTAGAATCGTTTGAATGGTTTCCATTTTGAACGATGGTACCCTGAGAAATTTGTTTAGGATCTTTAAATCCAGAATTGGTCTGAAGGTTCCCTCTTTTTTGGGAACTACGAACAGATTTGAGTAAAATCCCATTCCTTGTTCCGTCATTGGAACTGGGTGTATCACTCCCATCTTTAACAGGTCTTCTACACAATGTAAGAACGCCTGTCTCTTTATTTGGTTTGAGGATAAGTGAGACATGTGGAACCTTCCCCTTGGGGGTAGTTCCTTGAATTCCAGAAGATAACCCTGAGAAACTATTTCTAGCGTCCAGGGATCCTGAACATCTCTTGCCCAAGCCTGAGCAAAGAGAGAGAGTCTGCCCCCCACTAGATCCGGTCCCGGATCGGGGGCTACTCCTTCATGCTGTTTTGTTAGCGGTAGCAGGCTTCTTGGTCTGCTTACCCTTGTTCCAGCCTTGCATCGGTTTCCAGGCTGGTTTGGACTGTGAGGCATTACCCTCTTGCTTAGAGGATGCAGAATTAGAGGCCGGTCCGTTCCTGAAATTACGAAAGGAACGAAAATTAGACTTATTCTTGGCCTTGAAAGGCCTATCTTGTGGGAGGGCGTGGCCCTTTCCCCCAGTGATGTCTGAGATAATCTCTTTCAATTCTGGTCCAAAGAGAGTTTTACCCTTGAAGGGGATGTTAAGCAATTTTGTCTTGGATGATACATCCGCTGACCAAGACTTTAGCCAAATCGCTCTGCGCGCCACAATTGCAAACCCTGAATTTTTCGCCGCTAATCTAGCTAATTGCAAAGCGGCATCTAAAATAAAAGAGTTAGCCAACTTAAGTGCGTGAACTCTGTCCATAACCTCCTCATATGGAGTCTCTCTACTGAGCGACTTTTCTAGTTCCTCGAACCAGAACCACGCTGCTGTAGTGACAGGAACAATGCACGAAATGGGTTGTAGAAGGTAACCTTGCTGTACAAAAATCCTTTTTAAGCAAACCTTCCAATTTTTTATCCATAGGATCTTTGAAAGCACAACTATCCTCGATAGGAATAGTAGTGCGCTTGTTTAGAGTGGAAACTGCCCCCTCGACCTTAGGGACTGTCTGCCATAAGTCCTTTCTGGGGTCGACCATAGGAAATAATTTCTTAAATATAGGAGGGGGAACAAAAGGTATGCCGGGCTTCTCCCACTCCTTATTCACTATGTCCGCCACCCGCTTGGGTATAGGAAAAGCGTCGGGGTGCACCGGAACCTCTAGGAACTTGTCCATCTTGCATAATTTTTCTGGAATGACCAAGTTGTCACAATCATCCAGAGGAGATAACACCTCCTTAAGCAGTGCGCGGAGATGTTCTAATTTAAATTTAAATGTCACAACATCAGGTTCAGCCTGTTGAGAAATTTTTCCTGAATCTGAAATTTCCCCATCTGACAAAACCTCCCTCATGGCCCCTTCAGATTGGTGTGAGGGTATGACAGAACAATTATCATCAGCGCCCTCGTGCTCTTCAGTGTTTAAAACAGAGCAATCGCGCTTTCTCTGATATGCAGGCATTTTGGATAAAATATTTGCTATGGAGTTATCCATTACAGCCGTCAATTGTTGCATGGTAATAAGCATTGGCGCGCTAGAGGTACTAGGGGCCTCCTGCGTGGGCAAAACTGGTGTAGACACAGAAGGAGATGATGTAGAACCATGTCTACTCCCTTCATCTGAGGAATCATCTTGGGCAATTTCATTATCTGTGGCAGTACTGTCCTTACTTTGCTTGGACGCTATGGCACAATTATCACACAATTTTGAAGGGGGAGACACATTGGCTTTCATACATATAGAACATAGCTTATCTGAAGGCACAGACATGTTAAACAGGCTTAAACTTGACAATAAAGCACAAAAACCGTTTTAAAACAAAACCGTTACTGTCTCTTTAAATTTTAAACAGAGCACACTTTATTACTGAATATGTGAAAAAATATGAAGGAATTGTTCGAAATTTACCAAAATTTCACCACAGTGTCTTAAAGCATTAAAAGTATTGCACACCAATTTTCAGAGCTTTAACCCTTAAAATAACGAAACCGGAGCCGGTTACAGATTTAACCCCTATACAGTCCCAGCTACAGCCTTTGCTGTGACTTTACCAAGCCCAGAGGGGAATACGATACCAAATGACGCCTTCTAGGAACTTTTCCAACTACTGTCAGGTCCTCACACATGCATCTGCATGTCTTGTTCTCAAAAACAACTGCGCAGTAATGGCGCGAAAATGAGGCTCAGCGTACAACTGGGAAGGCCCTTCCTGACTGGAAAAGGTGTCTAACATAGTGCCTGACGTTAAAAAACGTTCCCCAAGTTTATAAGTGTGAATTATCAGCATAAACATGTATAAAATGTCCAAATAAAGCAAACGATTTAGCCCATAAAAGTGTCTACCAGTTTTATAGCCCATATTAAGCCCTCTCTGTTTGAGACTAAGAAAATGGCTTACCGGTCCCCATGAGGGGAAATGACAGCCTTCCAGCATTACACAGTCTTGTTAGAAATATGGCTAGTCATACCTTAAGCAGAAAAGTCTGCTAACTGTTTCCCCCAACTGAAGTTACTTCATCTCAACAGT